>NC_090648.1:38798684-39058684 GCF_040937935.1 Hyperolius riggenbachi
TCTCCTCCAACGCATCTCAAAGCTGTACCTCATCCGGAAACGCTAACCCAGCAGCAGTAGGATCGTGGAAGCAGTGCAGCACAGCTGTTGGCATGCGTCAGCAAGCGTTGCTGATGCTGATCTGCCTTGGGGATAAGCAGCACACAGGGGAGGAAATTTGGAAGGGAATAAAGGAACAGACGGATTTGTGGCTGGCACCGCTGGACCTGAAACCGGGCATGGTTGTGTGTGATAATGGGAGTAATCTCATTTGCGCTTTAAGGTTGGCTAAGCTGACACACATCCCTTGCCTGGCGCACGTGATGAACCTAGTAGTTCAGCGGTTCCTGAGGACATACCCAGGCGTGGCCGATCTTCTGTTGAAGGTGCGTCGAGTGGCCAAACATTGTAGAACTTCCACTACTGCTTCGGGGGCACTCGCCAAGATGCAGGAGCGCTTCAATCTCCCCCACAATCGCTTGCTGTGTGATGTCCCTACGCGCTGGAATTCTACGCTGCACATGCTAGCACGCTTTTGTGAGCAGAAGAGTGCAGTGGTCCAGTACATGACGGCGCAGTACCGAGGCGCATCCGGACAACTGCCAAGCTTCTGTGGATCCGATTGGGCCAACATGTTGGACCTCTGCCAAGTCCTCCAAAATTTTGAGCAATCCACGTTGCTTGTGAGCAGTGACAACTCTTCAGTCAGCATTACCATACCACTGCTGTGTTTACTGAAGAGGTCAATGTTGAAAATCAAGGAAACAGCTGTCATGATGCAACTGGGGGAATCTGAAGGAGAAAACGATCAGCGTGATGGTACCAACATCAGGCCATCCGCCTCAGGGAACGCTGGCCCCAGCAGCTATGACGAAGAAGAGGAGGAGGAACAGCTGGAGTTGGAGCAGGAATTTCATGCCACCACTGACGAGGGCCAGAGCGGTGCACGTTGGACTTCCACAATTCAGCGCGAATGGTGAGCAGAAGCAGACCAGGAGGAAGGTGACGACTATGATGCATCACAACAACTATTACAACGCTCACAAGAGGATGATGAGGATTCTGGTAGGACTCTGGCACACATGGCTCAATTCATGCTAGACTGCATTGAACGCGACCCACGCATTGTGCGCATTCTGGACAACACTAATTACTGGGTTTATACCCTTCTGGATCCACGGTACAAACACAATGTTCCAAAACTGCTTGAAGAAAGAGTCAGACAGGTCAAAATGGAAGAATACCAGCAGGCCCTTGTGGAGACTTTAGAGAGGAGATTGACATCCTCCCCCTCCTCTAGCCAGTTGTACGCCGACAGACTGACTTCCGCAAACCCAGGACGACCAGGAGGGCAGCAAACAACGCAAGCCGCAGCTAGTGCCCAAAAGGGAATGGTATCGGCAGTGTCCTTGGAGTGGGAACATTTTCTGACACCCATGCAGCAGCAGCCCACTGAACAGCAAGCGTGCAGATCCACCTCCAACACCGATCGCCTGGAGAAGATGGTCAAGGACTACATGTCAGATGACGTAGCTGTGTCGAACAATCCATCTGCACCCTTCAACTATTGGGTATCGAAGCTAGACACCTGGCACGAACTGGCAATGTACGCAATAGAGGTGCTGGCTTGCCCGGCAGCCAGCGTTATGTCGGAACGCTGTTTCAGTGCTGCCGGAGGCATCGTCACAGATCGGCGTATCCGCCTCTCCACAGAAAATGCAGACCGTCTGACTCAAATTAAAATGAATCAATCCTGGATTGGAAATGACTACGCAACACTCCAGGACCCCAACCAAGTAACATGACCAATGAACATCTGGGATGGTGTAGCGTTTCCGGTCCCTGTTTATTGAACCTCTCATCTGTATTACATTTATGACTGCATGGCGGCAAAAAGCATTGCTGCTATATCCGCACGCTTTTTGTCCTCATGCAAGGCCTGGGTTGTTGTGTCTCAAAAAGCATGGCCTTCTCCTCCTGCGCCTGCTCCTGTTCCATCACGTGTGCTGCTGCTGCTGCTGGGTTAGCGTTGCCGGTCCCTGTTTATGGAACCTCTTATCTTTATTACATTTATGACTGCATGGCGGTACAAAGCATGCTATCCGCACGCTTCTTGTCCTCATGCAAGGCCTGGGTTGTTGTGTCTCACAAAGCGTGGCCTTCTCCTCCTGCGCCTCCTCCTGTTCCATCACGTCTGCTGCTGCTGGGTTAGCGTTGCCGCGTGGTCCCTGTTTATTGAACCACTTATCTTTATTACATTTATGACTGCATGGCGGTACCTCATGCAAGGCCTGGGTTGTTGTGTCTCACAAAGCGTGGCCTTCTCCTCCTGCGCCTCCTCCTGTTCCATCACGTCTGCTGCTGCTGGGTTAGCGTTGCCGCGTGGTCCCTGTTTATTGAACCACTTATCTTTATTACATTTATGACTGCATGGCGGTACCTCATGCAAGGCCTGGGTTGTTGTGTCTCACAAAGCGTGGCCTTCTCCTCCTGCGCCTCCTCCTGTTCCATCACGTCTGCTGCTGCTGGGTTAGCGTTGCCGCGTGGTCCCTGTTTATTGAACCACTTATCTTTATTACATTTATGACCGCATGGCGGTACCTCATGCAAGGCCTGGGTTGTTGTGTCTCACAAAGCGTGGCCTTCTCCTCCTGCGCCTCCTCCTGTTCCATCACGTCTGCTGCTGCTGGGTTAGCATTGCCGCGTGGTCCCTGTTTATTGAACCACTTATCTTTATTACATTTATGACTGCATGGTGGTACCTCATGCAAGGCCTGGGTTGTTGTGTCTCACAAAGCGTGGCCTTCTCCTCCTGCGCCTCCTCCTGTTCCATCACGTCTGCTGCTGCTGGGTTAGCGTTGCCGCGTGGTCCCTGTTTATTGAACCACTTATCTTTATTACATTTATGACTGCATGGCGGTACCTCATGCAAGGCCTGGGATGTTGTGTCTCACAAAGCGTGGCCTTCTCCTCCTGCGCCTCCTCCTGTTCCATCACGTCTGCTGCTGCTGGGTTAGCGTTGCCGCGTGGTCCCTGTTTATTGAACCACTTATCTTTATTACATTTATGACTGCATGGCGGTACAAAGCATGCTATCCGCACGCTTCTTGTCCTCATGCAAGGCCTGGGTTGTTGTGTCTCAAAGCGTGGCCTTCTCCTCCTGCGCCACCCTCCTCCTGTTCCATCACGTGTGCTGCTGCTGGGTTAGCGTTACCGGTCCCTTTTCCTGGAACCTCTTATATGTATTACATTTATGACTGCATGCCGACAAAAAGCATGTTACCTGTGCAAAGAAAACAGACATTTCCCGCATTTAAAAGACAGTTTTCCCTTTGAAACTTTCAAATCGATTTTCTCAAAAACTATAAGCTCTTTTTGCTAAAAAATTTTTTCCTCTTGTACCCACTCCCAAGGTGCACATACCCTGTAAATTTGGAGTATGTAGCATGTAAGGAGGCTTTACAAAGCACAAAAGTTCGGGTCCCCATTGACTTCCATTATGTTCGGAGTTCGGGTCGAACACCCGAACATCGCGGCCATGTTCGGCCTGTTCGGCCCGAACCCGAACATCTAGATGTTCGCCCAACACTAGTTTACAGGTTCTGTGCCACATAGTGGGAGCGCTGTACACACAAAACTACATTTCTTATAGGGAGGTGATACCCCCAGCGTGTATAGCGATCCACTAGGGTGGAGTAATTATTGTTCTACCTTTTAGTAGCTTAGAGATAAAATAGAGGAGCGCCTATACCACATAGGGATTTAATTGGAGTGGGATACATGCCCAAAGTCCCGGGGAAAAATCTGGATTTGACGCAAAGCAGCATTTTAAGGGCAGAAATCACATTGAATGCTAAATTGCAGGCCTAAAGTGCTTTCAAACATCTTGCATGGGTATACATCAATCAGGGAGTGTAATTAGAGTTCTGCTTCACACTGACACACCAAACTCACTGTGTAACGCCCTGCAAACAGCTGTTTGCGTAGTGACGGCCGTGCTGGACTGGTGCGCACCGTGGCCAGAGTGTAGGCCGTGGCGTTTTTCAAGCCCTTATGGTCGCCGGGCTGTGGTAGCTCAATGATAGAACAACAGTGACTGTCCAGCTGATCAAATTTGGTCTGACCACAATGAAGCAACGACCTTATTATCTTTTGTGTGCCACCCCCACCCGTGACACTGAAATAGCCGGCGGTCATTGCTTCATTGTGATATGCAAGCCCCTTCGCCGCGGCAAGGTAATAATCACGAAGGGGGATGGGCACATGTACATGCCTTTTGTTTTTTTGTTGCAGCCGCCCGCAGTGCAGCCAGAAAAATTAGGCAGGCATGTACACGCACCAGAAAAATTAGTGTAGCGGCCGCTGCAGGCAGCGGCCTTAAAAATTCAGGAATCCGCCTAGAGTCCTGGACCCTGTTGGTGGTGGCGGAGAAGGCAGTCAAGCGGCCTGCAGGCAGAGATGCTGTGTGTGGGGACTGACTTAGTCTTCGGTCGTGCAGTAGCCCTCCGTGATCCATTCCTCATTCATTTTGATAAAGGTCAGGTACTGAACACTGTCGTGACTTAGGCGACTTCTCTTCTCAGTAACTATGCCTCCAGCTGCACTGAAGGTCCTTTCTGACAGGACGCTTGCGGCAGGGCAAGAGAGAAGTTGTATGGCAAATTGGGACAGCTCTGGCCACAGGTCAAGCCTGCGCAACCAGTAGTCCAAGGGTTCATCGTCGCTTTTCGCAGTGTTCTACATCCACACTCAAGGCCAGGTAGTCGGCTACCTGCCGGTCCAGGCGTTGGTGGAGGGTGGATCCGGAAGGACTATGGCGAGGAATTGGACTAAAGAACGTCCGCATGTCCGACATCACCCTGAGATCGCTGGAGCGTCCTGTCCTTGCCTGCGTGGACTTGGGAGGAGGAGGGTTACTGCCAGTGGTACCTTGATTGCGTTGTGCAGCCACATCACCCTTAAACGCATTGTAAAGCATCATCGACAGCTTGTTCTGCAAGTGCTGCATCCTTTCCGCTTTCTGTGGAGTTGGTAACAGGTCTGCCACTTTGTGCCTGTACCGAGGGTCTAGTAGCGTGGCCACCCAGTACAGGTCATTCGCCTTGAGTTTTTTGATACGGGGGTCCCTCAACAGGCTGGACAACATGAAAGAGGACATCTGCACAAAGCTGGATGCAGACGTACTCTCCATCTCCTCTTGCTCTTCCTCAGTGACGGGACGCAACTCCTCTTCCTCCCCCCAGCCACGAACAATACCACGGGAACGTGGAGCAGCAGAAGCCCCCTGTGATGGCTGCCGTGGTTGTTCTCCTTCCGCCGCCTCTTCCTCCTCCACAGAAACACCTTCCTCATCATCACCATCATCAGAGTCTGACTCCTCTCCTTCCCCACACAACTCCTCTTCTTCCTCCTCCTCCTCCCCCCTCTGTGCTGCCGCAGGTGTTGTGGAAACATCGCGTTCGTGTGTAAATGGCTCCCACGACTCCTGCTGCCATAACTCTTCTTGTTCACGCTCCTCAACAGCTGTATCCACCACTCTACGCACGGCACGCTCCAGGAAGTAGGCGTAGGGGATCAAGTCGCTGATGGTGCCCTCATCGCGACTCACCAGTTTGGTCACCTCCTCAAAGGGCTCCATGACCCTGCATGCATTTCGCGTCAGTGTCCAGTTGTTGGGCCACAACATCCCCATCCTCCCAGATTGTGTCCTTGCACTGTAATTATACAGGTACTGGGTGACGGCTTTCTCCTGGTCTAGCAGGCGAGAGAACATCAGCAGGGTGGAATTCCAGCGAGTGGGGCTATCGCAAATCAGGCGTCTCACCGGCAAGTTGTTTCTACGCTGAATGTCCGCAAAGCGTGCCATGGCCTTGTAAGAGCACCTGAAATGCCCACACAACTTCCTGGCCTGCTTCAGGACGTCCTCTAAGCCTGGGTACTTGGACACAAATCTTTGCACGACCAGATTAAGCACATGTGCCATGCAGGGTATGTGTGTCAGCTTTCCCAAATTCAACGCAGCAATGAGATTGCTGCCGTTGTCACACACCACGTTGCCGATCTCAAGCTTGTGCGGGGTCAACCATTGCTCCACCTGTTTGTTAAGAGCAGCCAGGAGAGCTGCTCCAGTGTGACTCTCCGCTTTCAGGCAAGACATGTCTAACACTGCGTGACACCGTCGTACCTGGCATGCAGCATAGGCCCTGGGGTGCTGGGTCTGTGTAGCTGGAGAGGAGATTGCGGCACCAGCCAAGGAGGAGGAGGAGGAGGATGACTACAGTGAAGCGGTGATAGCAGGTGGAGAGGAGGTGGCTGGAGGCCTGCCTGCAAGCCGTGGAGGAGTGACAAGTCGGTCCGCTGCACAGCCACGTACTCCCTGCTTACTGCCATCGGTCACCAGGTTGACCCAATGGGCTGTGTATGTAATGTAGTGGTCCTGCCTGTGCTTGGCAGACCAGGCATCCGTGGTCAGGTGGACCCTTGACCCAACGCTGTGTGCCAGAGATGACACCACTTGCCTCTCAACTGCACGGTAGAGTTTGGGTATGGCCTTTTGTGAAAAATAATTGCGGCCTGGTATCTTCCACTGCGGTGTACCAATGGCCACAAACTTACGGAAAGCCTCCGACTCCACCAGCTTGTATGGTAATAGCTGGTGAGCTAATAGTTCCGCCACGCCAGCTGTCAGACGCCGGGCAAGAGGGTGACTGGCAGACATTTGCTTCTTACGCTCAAATACTTCCTTCACGGACAGCTGGGTACTGCTGTGGGCAGAGGAGAAGGAACCGCTGAAGGGAAGAGGCGGTGTGGAGGAGGGTGGTTGTGAAGGTGCAAGGGAGAAAGTGGATGAAGACGATGCACCTGAAGGAGGAAGAGGAGAAGGAGGGTGGCTTGTCTTTGGGGGGTGCTGCTTTTCCTCAGGTGTTCTTGCCATAGCTGTTTGTGCCTTTTCTCCAGGTGCCTTCGTAAGGCACTTGTCCCTACGTGAGTGTTGGCCTTTCCACGGCTCAATTTTTGCTGGCAGAGACAACAGATGGCTTTGCTCCGATCTGAGACACACACGTGAAAAAATGTCCAAAGCGCTGAGCCCCCCTGGGGTGATGGCGCTACGGTGGCATCAGCAGCTGACATTGAAGGGCATGTTGGCTGGCTGGCCATAGCTGGCGATACATGGCGCCGGACACTGCTCCCAGCTGTTTCTGAGGAAGAGCTCCCTCTGCTTTTATCATGGAGTCGTCTCCTCCTACTCCTCTCTGACTCCTCCTCTAAACTGTCCCCCTGGTCATCTCCTCTACCGGGAACATATGTGGTATCCGTATAATCATCATCATAATCCTCCTGGCCAGCTTCGCTTTCCTCAGACACCTCCTCAACTGCACCAACTTCAGGTGGTTCATCAATCCCCTCCTCATAAGTTACGTCCATACTATCGCCACCTAGAGATGAGCGTAATGACTTAATTACGATTTCGCGAAATTTCGCGTAATTAGTGTAATTACGATTATGGCCGTAAGTACGTAATCGTAATAAAGAAGGATTTCGCGAAATTCTGCGTAAGCGCAATTTTCGCGTAATTTTCGCATTACAGTGGGTATTGCGAAATTACGTTTGCCTTGCATGCAACCGTTTGTAAGCGTAGTTACATAACGTAATTTCGCGATAGTTCATATTACTGTAAGCATTAATTTTCGCGTCGTTTTCGCGTTACGCATATAAAATTCGCCATGTAGTGATATTTCGCACCAAAATTCGCCATGCAGACGAAAACGCGAAAAAAAAATGAGCTAAATTTCGCGAAAATTAAGCGAACCCGAAATTACGTTATGGTTTAACGCGAAATTACATTATGAACGAAACGCGAAATTACGCGTTGAAAATTACGCTTACGGTATTTTCAATTACGATTTTAATGGCAATTACGCTACCATAATTTCGCATCGTAATAGCAAATTTCGCATGCGTAATTATAGTAACGCGAAATTTCGAAAATTTCGGCTCAACACTATCGCCACCTAACTCAGACGTAGGAGGTGGTGCACCTGCGCCTTCTTCTTGTTGTTGCAGTAGTGGCTGGGAATCGGTGATTTCACCACCACCACCAAATAACTCCTGCGAAGTGTCAAATGCAGCGGATGTGGTGCTTGTTGTAGCGCTGGTGGTTGCGGGAGATGAGGTGTTCTGTGTTAAATACTCAAGCACCTCCTCACGATTCTTCTTCTGAGCACTGTATTTTGGGGCAGGTCCGCACGAAATCACAGCAACACCACCTCGCACAGACCTGCCGGTGCCTGGTGGCCTTCCTCTGGGTCTGCCTCTACCTCTTCCTCTACCTGGTTTGTCCATTTTGTCCATCTCGGGGGGATGCTAGGTATATGCAGTGAGGTGGGTTCACTCAACACAACAGGTAGTAAGATGCAGTGAGCTGGGTTCACTAAACACAACAGGTAGTAAGATGCAGTGAGCTGGGTTCACTGAACAGTAAAGGTACTTAGATGCAGTGAGGTGGGTTCACTCAACACAACAGGTATTTAGATGCAGTGAGGTGGGTTCACTGAACAGTAAAGGTACTTAGATGCAGTGAGGTGGGTTCACTCAACACAACAGATAGTAAGATGCAGTGAGCTGGGTTCACTGAACACAACAGGTAGTAAGATGCAGTGAGGTGGGTTCACTCAACACAACAGGTAGTTGAATGCAGTGAGCTGGGTTCACTGAACACAACAGGTAGTAAGATGCAGTGAGCTGGGTTCACTGAACAGTAAAGGTACTTAGATGCAGTGAGCTGGGTTCACTGAACACAACAGGTACTTAGATGCAGTGAGCTGGGTTCACTGAACAGTAAAGGTACTAAGATGCAGTGAGGTGGGTTCACTCAACACAACAGGTAGTAAGATGCAGTGAGCTGGGTTCACTGAACACAACAGGTAGTAAGATGCAGTGAGCTGGGTTCACTGAACAGTAAAGGTACTTAGATGCAGTGAGCTGGGTTCACTGAACACAACAGGTAGTAAGATGCAGTGAGCTGGGTTCACTGAACAGTAAAGGTACTTAGATGCCGTGAGCTGGGTTCACTGAACACAACAGGTAGTAAGATGCAGTGAGGTGGGTTCACTCAACACAACAGGTAGTTGGATGCAGTGAGCTGGGTTCACTGAACAATGAAGGTACTTAGATGCAGTGAGGTGGGTTCACTCAACACAACAGGTAGTAAGATGCAGTGAGCTGGGTTCACTGAACAGTAAAGGTACTTAGATGCAGTGAGCTGGGTTCACTGAACACAACAGGTAGTAAGATGCAGTGAGCTGGGTTTACTGAACAGTAAAGGTACTTAGATGCAGTGAGGTGGGTTCACTCAACACAACAGGTATTTAGATGCAGTGAGGTGGGTTCACTGAACAGTAAAGGTACTTAGATGCAGTGAGGTGGGTTCACTCAACACAACAGGTAGTAAGATGCAGTGAGCTGGGTTCACTGAACACAACAGGTAGTAAGATGCAGTGAGGTGGATTCACTCAACACAACAGGTAGTTGGATGCAGTGAGCTGGGTTCACTAAACACAACAGGTAGTAAGATGCAGTGAGCTGGGTTCACTAAACACAACAGGTAGTAAGATGCAGTGAGCTGGGTTCACTGAACAGTAAAGGTACTTAGATGCAGTGAGGTGGGTTCACTCAACACAACAGGTATTTAGATGCAGTGAGGTGGGTTCACTGAACAGTAAAGGTACTTAGATGCAGTGAGGTGGGTTCACTCAACACAACAGATAGTAAGATGCAGTGAGCTGGGTTCACTGAACACAACAGGTAGTAATATGCAGTGAGCTGGGTTCACTCAACACAACAGGTAGTTGAATGCAGTGAGCTGGGTTTACTGAACACAACAGGTAGTAAGATGCAGTGAGCTGGGTTCACTGAACAGTAAAGGTACTTAGATGCAGTGAGCTGGGTTCACTGAACACAACAGGTACTTAGATGCAGTGAGCTGGGTTCACTGAACAGTAAAGGTACTAAGATGCAGTGAGGTGGGTTCACTCAACACAACAGGTAGTAAGATGCAGTGAGCTGGGTTCACTGAACACAACAGGTAGTAAGATGCAGTGAGCTGGGTTCACTGAACAGTAAAGGTACTTAGATGCAGTGAGCTGGGTTCACTGAACACAACAGGTAGTAAGATGCAGTGAGCTGGGTTCACTGAACAGTAAAGGTACTTAGATGCCGTGAGCTGGGTTCACTGAACACAACAGGTAGTAAGATGCAGTGAGGTGGGTTCACTCAACACAACAGGTAGTTGGATGCAGTGAGCTGGGTTCACTGAACAATGAAGGTACTTAGATGCAGTGAGGTGGGTTCACTCAACACAACAGGTAGTAAGATGCAGTGAGCTGGGTTCACTGAACAGTAAAGGTACTTAGATGCAGTGAGCTGGGTTCACTGAACACAACAGGTAGTAAGATGCAGTGAGCTGGGTTTACTGAACAGTAAAGGTACTTAGATGCAGTGAGGTGGGTTCACTCAACACAACAGGTATTTAGATGCAGTGAGGTGGGTTCACTGAACAGTAAAGGTACTTAGATGCAGTGAGGTGGGTTCACTCAACACAACAGGTAGTAAGATGCAGTGAGGTGGGTTCACTCAACACAACAGGTAGTTGGATGCAGTGAGCTGGGTTCACTGAACAATAAAGGTACTTAGATGCAGTGAGGTGGGTTCACTCAACACAACAGGTAGTAACTAGTAAGATGCAGTGAGCTGGGTTCACTGAACACAACAGGTACTTAGATGCAGTGAGGTGGGTTCACTCAACACAACAGGTAGTTAGATGCCGTGAGCTGGGTTCACTGAACACAACAGGTAGTAAGATGCAGTGAGGTGGGTTCACTCAACACAACAGGTAGTTGGATGCAGTGAGCTGGGTTCACTGAACAATGAAGGTACTTAGATGCAGTGAGGTGGGTTCACTCAACACAACAGGTAGTAAGATGCAGTGAGCTGGGTTCACTGAACAGTAAAGGTACTTAGATGCAGTGAGCTGGGTTCACTGAACACAACAGGTAGTAAGATGCAGTGAGCTGGGTTTACTGAACAGTAAAGGTACTTAGATGCAGTGAGGTGGGTTCACTCAACACAACAGGTATTTAGATGCAGTGAGGTGGGTTCACTGAACAGTAAAGGTACTTAGATGCAGTGAGGTGGGTTCACTCAAAACAACAGGTAGTAAGATGCAGTGAGGTGGGTTCACTCAACACAACAGGTAGTTGGATGCAGTGAGCTGGGTTCACTGAACAATAAAGGTACTTAGATGCAGTGAGGTGGGTTCACTCAACACAACAGGTAGTAACTAGTAAGATGCAGTGAGCTGGGTTCACTGAACACAACAGGTACTTAGATGCAGTGAGGTGGGTTCACTCAACACAACAGGTAGTTAGATGCCGTGAGCTGGGTTCACTGAACACAACAGGTAGTAAGATGCAGTGAGGTGGGTTCACTCAACACAACAGGTAGTTGGATGCAGTGAGCTGGGTTCACTGAACAATGAAGGTACTTAGATGCAGTGAGGTGGGTTCACTCAACACAACAGGTAGTAAGATGCAGTGAGCTGGGTTCACTGAACAGTAAAGGTACTTAGATGCAGTGAGCTGGGTTCACTGAACACAACAGGTAGTAAGATGCAGTGAGCTGGGTTTACTGAACAGTAAAGGTACTTAGATGCAGTGAGGTGGGTTCACTCAACACAACAGGTATTTAGATGCAGTGAGGTGGGTTCACTGAACAGTAAAGGTACTTAGATGCAGTGAGGTGGGTTCACTCAACACAACAGGTAGTAAGATGCAGTGAGGTGGGTTCACTCAACACAACAGGTAGTTGGATGCAGTGAGCTGGGTTCACTGAACAATAAAGGTACTTAGATGCAGTGAGGTGGGTTCACTCAACACAACAGGTAGTAACTAGTAAGATGCAGTGAGCTGGGTTCACTGAACACAACAGGTACTTAGATGCAGTGAGGTGGGTTCACTCAACACAACAGGTAGTTAGATGCAGTGAGCTGGGTTCACTCAACACAAAGCTAGGTATATGCAGTGATGTGGTGGGTTAGGTAAACACAACAGGTACTGGGTATATGCAGTACTGGGTAGTACAATGTGCAGCTCCCTGTCACAAACAAAGGTAGTCAGTCACTGAATGTGCTGGGCTGCTGGCAGTGGCACACACACTATCAATTAGCAAGGCTGTGCATGCAACAAAAGTGTCAGTTTGACACACAGTAAAAAAAAAAAAAAAGTAGAGGAGGAGCTCTGAAAAGAGCTATTGAGGGGTGCTTTAAAAGCAATAATAATAAGCCAGGAGCAAGCTAAGCAGCCAAGAACCCAACTAATCTGTCCCTAGAAGAACAAGTCTGCAGCAGCTGTCCCTAGTCTGTCTCAGCAGGCACACGAGTGAGGCTAATGGCCGCCGCAGCCTGCCTTATATAAGGGGGGTAGGGCTCCAGGGCTTAGTGTAGCCTGAATGGCTACAATGTGCCTGCTGACTGTGATGCAGAGGGTCAAAGTTGCCCTCATAGTGCATTATGGGGCGAATCGAACTTCCGCAAAAGTTCGCCTGGTGCAGGCGAACGCGAACCCCCAAAGTTCGCCTGGAACCGTTCGCCGGCGAACCGTTCACTACACCTCTAGTGTCTATAGGGTATGTAATGTATAGTAGTGATATATGTACTGTGCGCTGCCCCTACTCATGCTGTGTCTATGGGGTATGTAATGTATAGAAGTGATATATGTACTGTGCGCTGCTCCTACTCATGCTGTGTCTATGGGGTATGTAATGTATAGAAGTGATATATGTACTGTGTGCTGCTCCTACTCATGCTATGTCTATAGGGTATGTAATGTATAGAAGTGATGTATGTACTGTGCGCTGTTCCTACTCATGCTGTGTCTATGGGGTATGTAATGTATAGAAGTGATATATGTACTGTGCACTGCTCCTACTCATGCTGTGTCTATGGGGTATGTAATGTAGAAGTGATATATGTACTGTGTGCTGCTCCTACTCATGCTGTGTCTATGGGGTATGTAATGTATAGAAGTGATATACGTACTGTGTGCTGCTCCTACTCATGCTGTGTCTATGGGGTATGTAATGTATAGAAGTGATATATGTAATGTGCGCTGCTCCTACTCATGCTGTGTCTATGGGGTATGTAATGCATAGAAGTGATATATGTACTGTGCACTGCTCCTACTCACGCTGTGTCTATGGAGTATGTAATGTATAGAAGTGATATATGTACTGTGTGCTGCTCCTACTCATGCTGTGTCTATGGGGTATGTAATGTATAGAGGTGATATATGTACTGTGCGCTGCTCCTACTCATGCTGTGTCTATGGGGTATGTAATGTATAGAAGTGATATATGTACTGTGTGCTGCTCCTACTCATGCTGTGTCTATGGGGTATGTAATGTATAGTGGTGACTACTCATGCTGTGTCTATGGGGTATGTAATGTATAGAGGTGATATATGTACTGTGCGCTGCTCCTACTCATGCTGTGTCTATGGGGTATGTAATGTATAGAAGTGATATATGTACTGTGCGCTGCTCCTACTCATGCTGTGTCTATGGGGTATGTAATGTATAGAAGTGATATATGTACTGTGCACTGCTCCTACTCATGCTGTGTCTATGGGGTATGTAATGTATAGAAGTGATATATGTACTGTGCTCTGCTCCTACTCATGCTGTGTCTATGGGGTATGTAATGTATAGAAGTGATATATGTACTGTGCACTGCTCCTACTCATGCTGTGTCTATGGGGTATGTAATGTATAGAAGTGATATATGTACTGTGCGCTGCTCCTACTCATGCTGTGTCTATGGGGTATGTAATGTATAGAGGTGATATATGTACTGTGCGCTGCTCCTACTCATGCTGTGTCTATGGGGTATGTAATGAATAGAGGTGATATATGTACTGTGCGCTGCTCCTACTCATGCTGTGTCTATGGGGTGTGTAATGTATAGAAGGGATATATGTATTGTGCGCTGCTCCTACTCATGCTGTGTCTATGGGGTATGTAATGTATAGAGGTGATATATGTACTGTGCGCTGCTCCTACTCATGCTGTGTCTATGGGGTATGTAATGAATAGAGGTGATATATGTACTGTGTGCTGCTCCTACTCATGCTGTGTCTATGGGGTGTGTAATGTATAGAAGGGATATATGTATTGTGCGCTGCTCCTACTCATGCTGTGTCTATGGGGTATGTAATGTATAGAAGTGATATATGTACTGTGTGCTGCTCCTACTCATGCTGTGTCTATGGGGTATGTAATGTATAGAAGTGATATATGTACTGTGTGCTGCTCCTACTCATGCTGTGTCTATGGGGTATGTAATGTATAGAAGTGATATATGTACTGTGCACTGCTCCTACTCATGCTGTGTCTATGGGGTGTGTAATGTATAGAAGGGATATATGTATTGTGCGTTGCTCCTACTCATGCTGTGTCTATGGGGTATGTAATGTATAGAGGTGATATATGTACTGTGCGCTGCTCCTACTCATGCTGTGTCTATGGGGTATGTAATGAATAGAGGTGATATATGTACTGTGCGCTGCTCCTACTCATGCTGTGTCTATGGGGTGTGTAATGTATAGAAGGGATATATGTATTGTGCGCTGCTCCTACTCATGCTGTGTCTATGGGGTATGTAATGTATAGAGGTGATATATGTACTGTGCGCTGCTCCTACTCATGCTGTGTCTATGGGGTGTGTAATGTATAGAAGGGATATATGTACTGTGCGCTGCTCCTACTCATGCAGTGTCTATGGGGTATGTAATGTATAGAAGTGATATATGTACTGTGTGCTGCTCCTACTCATGCTGTGTCTATGGGGTGTGTAATGTATAGAAGGGATATATGTATTGTGCGCTGCTCCTACTCATGCTGTGTCTATGGGGTATGTAATGTATAGAAGTGATATATGTACTGTGCGCTGCTCCTACTCATGCTGTGTCTATGGGGTATGTAATGTATAGAAGTGATATATGTACTGTGCTCTGCTCCTACTCATGCTGTGTCTATGGGGTATGTAATGTATAGAAGTGATATATGTACTGTGCACTGCTCCTACTCATGCTGTGTCTATGGGGTATGTAATGTATAGAAGTGATATATGTACTGTGCGCTGCTCCTACTCATGCTGTGTCTATGGGGTATGCAATGTATAGAGGTGATATATGTACTGTGCGCTGCTCCTACTCATGCTGTGTCTATGGGGTATGTAATGAATAGAGGTGATATATGTACTGTGCGCTGCTCCTACTCATGCTGTGTCTATGGGGTGTGTAATGTATAGAAGGGATATATGTATTGTGCGCTGCTCCTACTCATGCTGTGTCTATGGGGTATGTAATGTATAGAGGTGATATATGTACTGTGCGCTGCTCCTACTCATGCTGTGTCTATGGGGTATGTAATGTATAGAAGTGATATATGTACTGTGTGCTGCTCCTACTCATGCTGTGTCTATGGGGTATGTAATGTATAGTGGTGACTACTCATGCTGTGTCTATGGGGTATGTAATGTATAGAAGTGATATATGTACTGTGTGCTGCTCCTACTCATGCTGTGTCTATGGGGTATGTAATGTATAGAAGTGATATATGTACTGTGTGCTGCTCCTACTCATGCTATGTCTATAGGGTATGTAATGTATAGAAGCGATATATGTACTGTGCGCTGCTCCTACTCATGCTGTGTCTATGGGGTATGTAATGTATAGAAGTGATATATGTACTGTGCGCTGCTCCTACTCATGCTGTGTCTATGGGGTATGTAATGTATAGAAGTGATATATGTACTGTGCACTGCTCCTACTCATGCTGTGTCTATGGGGTATGTAATGTATAGAAGTGATATATGTACTGTGCTCTGCTCCTACTCATGCTGTGTCTATGGGGTATGTAATGTATAGAAGTGATATATGTACTGTGCACTGCTCCTACTCATGCTGTGTCTATGGGGTATGTAATGTATAGAAGTGATATATGTACTGTGCGCTGCTCCTACTCATGCAGTGTCTATGGGGTATGTAATGTATAGAGGTGATATATGTACTGTGCGCTGCTCCTACTCATGCTGTGTCTATGGGGTATGTAATGAATAGAGGTGATATATGTACTGTGCGCTGCTCCTACTCATGCTGTGTCTATGGGGTGTGTAATGTATAGAAGGGATATATGTATTGTGCGCTGCTCCTACTCATGCTGTGTCTATGGGGTATGTAATGTATAGAGGTGATATATGTACTGTGCGCTGCTCCTACTCATGCTGTGTCTATGGGGTATGTAATGAATAGAGGTGATATATGTACTGTGCGCTGCTCCTACTCATGCTGTGTCTATGGGGTGTGTAATGTATAGAAGGGATATATGTATTGTGCGCTGCTCCTACTCATGCTGTGTCTATGGGGTATGTAATGTATAGAAGTGATATATGTACTGTGTGCTGCTCCTACTCATGCTGTGTCTATGGGGTATGTAATGTATAGAAGTGATATATGTACTGTGTGCTGCTCCTACTCATGCTGTGTCTATGGGGTATGTAATGTATAGAGGTGATATATGTACTGTGCGCTGCTCCTACTCATGCTGTGTCTATGGGGTATGTAATGTATAGAAGTGATATATGTACTGTGCGCTGCTCCTACTCATGCTGTGTCTATGGGGTATGTAATGTATAGAAGGGATATATGTACTGTGCGCTGCTCCTACTCATGCTGTGTCTATGGGGTATGTAATGTATAGAGGTGATATATGTACTGTGTGCTGCTCCTACTCATGCTGTGTCTATGGGGTATGTAATGTATAGAGGTGATATATGTACTGTGTGCTGCTCCTACTCATGCTGTGTCTATGGGGTATGTAATGTATAGAGGTGATATATGTACTGTGTGCTGCTCCTACTCATGCTGTGTCTATGGGGTATGTAATGTATAGAAGTGATATATGTACTGTGCGCTGCTCCTACTCATGCTGTGTCTATGGGGTATGTAATGTATAGAAGTGATATATGTACTGTGCACTGCTCCTACTCATGCTGTGTCTATGGGGTATGTAATGTATAGAAGTGATATATGTACTGTGCTCTGCTCCTACTCATGCTGTGTCTATGGGGTATGTAATGTATAGAAGTGATATATGTACTGTGCACTGCTCCTACTCATGCTGTGTCTATGGGGTATGTAATGTATAGAAGTGATATATGTACTGTGCGCTGCTCCTACTCATGCAGTGTCTATGGGGTATGTAATGTATAGAGGTGATATATGTACTGTGCGCTGCTCCTACTCATGCTGTGTCTATGGGGTATGTAATGAATAGAGGTGATATATGTATTGTGCGCTGCTCCTACTCATGCTGTGTCTATGGGGTGTGTAATGTATAGAAGGGATATATGTATTGTGCGCTGCTCCTACTCATGCTGTGTCTATGGGGTATGTAATGTATAGAGGTGATATATGTACTGTGCGCTGCTCCTACTCATGCTGTGTCTATGGGGTATGTAATGAATAGAGGTGATATATGTACTGTGTGCTGCTCCTACTCATGCTGTGTCTATGGGGTGTGTAATGTATAGAAGGGATATATGTACTGTGCGCTGCTCCTACTCATGCAGTGTCTATGGGGTATGTAATGTATAGAAGTGATATATGTACTGTGTGCTGCTCCTACTCATGCTGTGTCTATAGAGTATGTAATGTATAGAAGTGATATATGTACTGTGCGCTGCTCCTACTCATGCTGTGTCTATGGGGTATGTAATGTATAGAGGTGATAGATGTACTGTGCGCTGCTCCTACTCATGCTGTATCTATGGGGTATGTAATGTATAGAAATGATATGTGTACTGTGTGCTGCTCCTACTCCTGCTGTGTCTATGGGGTATGTAATGTATAGAAGTGATATATGTACTGTGCACTGCTCCTACTCATGCTGTGTCTATGGGGTATATAATGTATAGAAGTGATATATGTACTGTGCGCTGCTCCTGCTCATGCTGTGTCTATGGGGTATGTAATGTATAGAAGTGATATATGTGCTGTGCGCTGCTCCTACTCATGCTGTGTCTGTGGGGTATGTAATGTATAGAAGTGATATATGTACTGTGCGCTGCTTCTACTCATGCTGTGTCTATGGGGTGTGTAATGTATAGAAGTGATATATGTACTGTGCGCTGCTCCATCTCATGCTGTGTCTATGGGGTATATAATGTATAGAAGTGATATATGTACTGTGCGCTGCTCCTACTCATGCTGCTTCTATGGGGCATGTATTGTATAGAAGTGATACAATATGGCGCCGCACCACACCAAGATGACGCCGCACCGGTAGCCACGGCCCCAGGGCTCCGGCCTCTTCTCCTCTTTTCTATCTCCCTTCTCTCCCTAGTCCCCCCTGATCTGCAGGGGAGGATGCGGGGACACAGGAGAAGGCATGCGGAGACACACTGAGACCTCTGCTGTCCCGGGGCGCCAGGTTCAGATGCGGGCTGTTTGCCGACAGCTGATCAGCTGTTCGGACCCTCGTTCTCACGGCACCTCCATCACTGCCCGACTCTCCGCAATCCAGCCCCACTCACCGTACAAGAGGAGCCATCTCTATTGCTGCTGGCTGCCACATTGCTTCCAGACGGCCACGATGGGAGGGACAGAGACCTGCGGTGGATTCCATGTGGATCACAGCTCTGCTGCCGGGGCAATCCAGACGCCCGTTCAGAAATGCAGCCGCTCCTACCCAGAGACTGCGTATCCCACACTGCTGCAGCCAGCTACAACTCCGCTGCCAGGGTAAAAAGTCGCCGGACATGCGGCTCCCCTGCCACGATCCGAGACCCGGAAGCTGCCTGATCCACACGCCGCTGCCCGGAGCCACTACACCGCCGCTGCCCGGAGAGGCAATCACAGACAAAGGCAGGCAGCTCCATCGTCGCGGCCCGGAGGGGTATGTGTACCACCGCTCTCCCCTGCTCCCTCATGACCACTGAAAATCAGGGCTGCGGCGGCTGCTCCACCACTTTGGGGTATGTGCGCCTCCGCTCACCCCGATCACCCTCCTGCTCCGCACAAGCCAGGCCCTGCTCCCCACCACCGAGCCCTGCAGTCACCAGCAGCATAGTACAGCCCTGGAGTACCCTGTGCTCTCAACAACTAGGCCACTCAGACCAGCCTACACAGCAGGCCTGGATCCCCATACGGTGTACTTTCTGCTCCAAAGAGCACGGGGCCCCCTCTGGCCCTGCCAACATCAGACTGGACAGCAAACAAGGGCTTTTGCTTAAGCGCGGTCTCCCCCTCAGGGATACCCTCAGTCCGTCTGGGAGCACATGGTCTCGGACGGGTTATCGGACTGTACCCTGGTGCTTCAACCTGCAGCCCTAATGGGACTCTCTGCCTCTGTCTCCTCTTGCATTATTTTATCTCTCTCTCTTTCTTCCTTTTACTCTCTTAGCTATCCTTTCTCTCTCTCTCTCTCTCTCTCTCTCTCTCTCTCTCTCTCTCTCTCTCTCTCTCTCTCTCTCTCTTTCTCTATCCACTCCTTTCCAGGACACACTGCAGGGCATCTGGAACTGCTACGGAGCTGTGCGAGCGCCGTCGGTAGTCGGCAGGCTGCTTCCCTCACATAGCATTCCAGACTTCCCCACGCGTCCTTCACTATAGTTATGTGCTGTATGTATATATAGGTAATGCTTACTTTGTACTTACTGTACCTGATTGTATGTTGTAGGATCGCATGTATGTGTTGTACCATCACCGACCCTGTATGAGCCAAAACCAATTCCGGGTACAACCCCCGTTGTACTTGGCGAAATAAACGATTCTGATTCTGATTCTGATATATATACTGTACGCTGCTCCTACTCATGCTGTGTCTATGGGGTATGTAATGTATAGAAGTGATATATGTACTGTGCGCTGCTCCTACTCATGCTGTGTCTATGGGGTATGTAATGTATAGAGGTGATATATGTACTGTGCACTGCTCCTACTCATGCTGTGTCTATGGGGTATGTAATGTACAGTGGTGTGAAAAACTATTTGCCCCCTTCCTGATTTCTTATTCTTTTGCATGTTTGTCACACTTAAATGTTTCTGCTCATCAAAAACCGTTAACTATTAGTCAAAGATAACACCATTGAACACAAAATGCAGTGTTAAATGATGGTTTTTATTATTTAGTGAGAAAAAAAACCTCAAAACCTACATGCCCCCTGAACCTAATAACTGGTTGGGCCACCCTTAGCAGCAATAACTGCAATCAAGCGTTTGCGATAACTTGCAACGAGTCTTTTACAGCGCTCTGGAGGAATTTTGGCCCACTCATCTTTGCAGAATTGTTGTAATTCAGCTTTATTTGAGGGTTTTCTAGCATGAACCGCCTTTTTAAGGTCATGCCACAACATCTCAATAGGATTCAGGTCAGGACTTTGACTAGGCCACTCCAAAGTCTTCATTTTGTTTTTCTTCAGCCATTCAGAGGTGGATTTGCTAGTGTGTTTTGGGTCATTGTCCTGCTGCAGCACCCAAGATCACTTCAGCTTGAGTTGACGAACAGATGGCCGGACATTCTCCTTCAGGATTTTTTGGTAGACAGTAGAATTCATGGCTCCATCTATCACAGCAAGCCTTCCAGGTCCTGAAGCAGCAAAACAACCCCAGACCATCACACTACCACCACCATAGTTTACTGTTGGTATGATGTTCTTTTGCTGAAATGCTGTGTTACTTCTACGCCAGATGTAACGGGACACGCACCTGCCAAAAAGTTAAACTTTTGTCTCGTCGGTCCAAAAGGTATTTTCCCAAAAGTCTTGGCAATCATTGAGATGTTTTTTAGCAAAGTTGAGACGAGCCGTAATGTTCTTTTTGCTTAAAAGTGGTTTGCACCTTGGATATCTGCCATGCAGGCCGTTTTTGCCCAGTCTCTTTCTTATGGTGGAGTCGTGAACACTGACCTTAATTGAGGCAAGTGAGGCCTGCAGTTCTTTAGATGTTGTCCTGGGGTCTTTTGTGGCCTCTCGGATGAGTTTTCTCTGCGCTCTTGGGGTAATTTTGGTCGGCCAGCCACTCCTGGGAAGGTTCATCACTGTTCCATGTTTTTGCCATTTGTGGATAATGGCTCTCACTGTGGTTCGCTGGAGTCCCAAAGCTTTAGAAATGGCTTTATAACCTTTACCAGACTGATAGATCTCAATTACAGTACTTTTGTTCTGTTTTGTTCCTGAATTTCTTTGGATCTTGGCATGATGTCTAGCTTTTGAGGTGCTTTTGGTCTACTTCTCTGTGTCAGATAGCTCCTATTTAAGTGATTTCTTGATTGAAACAGGTGTGGCAGTAATCAGGCCTGGGGGTGACTACAGAAATTGAACTCAGGTGTGATAAACCACAGTTAAGTTACTTTTTAACAAGGGGGGGCAATCACTTTTTCACACAGGGCCATGTAGATTTGGAGTTTTTTTTCTCACTAAATAATAAAAACCATCATTTAAAACTGCATTTTGTGTTCAATTATGTTATCTTTGACTAATAGTTAATGGTTTTTGATGAGCAGAAACATTTAAGTGTGACAAACATGCAAAAGAATAAGAAATCAGGAAGGGGGCAAATAGTTTTTCACACCACTGTATAGAAGTGATATATGTACTGTGCGCTGCTCCTACTCATGCTGTGTCTATGGGGTATGTAATGTATAGAAGTGATATATGTACTGTGCGCTGCTCCTACTCATGCTGTGTCTATGGGGTATGTAATGTATAGAAGTGAAATATGTACTGTGCGCTGCTCCTACTCATGCTGTGTCTATGGGGTATGTAATGTATGGAAGTGATATATGTACTGTGCGCTGCTCCTACTCATGCTGTGTCTATGGGGTATGTAATGTATGGAAGTGATATATGTACTGTGTGCTGCTCCTACTCATGCTGTGTCTATGGGGTATGTATTGTATAGAGGTGATATATGTACTGTGCGCTGCTCCTACTCATGCTGTGTCTATGGGGTATGTAATGTATAGAGGTGATATATGTACTGTGCGCTGCTCCTACTCATGCTGTGTCTATGGAGTATGTAATGTATAGAAGTGATATATGTACTGTGCACTGCTCCTACTCATGCTGTGTCTATGGGGTATGTAATGTATAGAAGTGATATATGTACTGTGCGCTGCTCCTACTCATGCTGTGTCTATGGGGTATGTAATGTATAGAAGTGATATATGTATTGTGTGCTGCTCCTACTCATGCTGTGTCTATGGGGTATGTAATGTAGAAGTGATATATGTACTGTGCGCTGCTCCTACTCATGCTGTGTCTATGGGGTATGTAATGTATAGTAGTGATATATGTACTGTGCGCTGCTCCTACTCATGCTGTGTCTATGGGGTATGTAATGTGTAAAAGTGATATATGTACTGTATGCTGCTCCTTCTCATGCTGTGTCTATGGGGTATGTAATGTATAGAAGTGATATATGTACTGTGCGCTGCTCCTACACATGCTGTGTCTAGGGGGTATGTACTGTATAGAAGTGATATATGTACTGTGCGCTGCTCCTACTCATGCTGTGTCTATGGGGTATGTAATGTATAGAAGTGATATATGTACTGTGCGCTGCTCCTACTCATGCTGTGTCTATGGGGTATGTAATGTATAGTAGTGATATATGTACTGTGCGCTGCTCCTACTCATGCTGTGTCTATGGGGTATGTAATGTGTAGAAGTGATATATGTACTGTATGCTGCTCCTTCTCATGCTGTGTCTATGGGGTATGTAATGTATAGAAGTGATATATGTACTGTGCGCTGCTCCTACACATGCTGTGTCTATGGGGTATGTAATGTATAGAAGTGATATATGTACTGTGCGCTGCTCCTACTCATGCTGTGTCTATGGGGTATGTAATGTATAGTAGTGATATATGTACTGTGCGCTGCTCCTACTCATGCTGTGTCTATGGGGTATGTAATGTGTAGAAGTGATATATGTACTGTATGCTGCTCCTTCTCATGCTGTGTCTATGGGGTATGTAATGTATAGAAGTGATATATGTACTGTGCGCTGCTCCTACACATGCTGTGTCTAGGGGGTATGTAATGTATAGAAGTGATATATGTACTGTGCGCTGCTCCTACTCATGCTGTGTCTATGGGGTATGTAATGTATAGAAGTGATATATGTACTGTGCGCTGCTCCTACTCATGCTGTGTCTATGGGGTATGTAATGAATAGAGGTGATATATGTACTGTGTGCTGCTCCTACTCATGCTGTGTCTATGGGGGTATGTAATGTATAGAAGTGATATATGTACTGTGCGCTGCTCCTACTCATGCTGTGTCTATGGGGTATGTAATGTATAGTAGTGATATATGTACTGTGCGCTGCTCCTACTCATGCTGTGTCTATGGGGTATGTAATGTATAGAAGTGATATATGTACTGTGCGCTGCTCCTACTCATGCTGTGTCTATGGGGTATGTAATGAATAGAGGTGATATATGTACTGTGTGCTGCTCCTACTCATGCTGTGTCTATGGGGGTATGTAATGTATAGAAGTGATATATGTACTGTGCGCTGCTCCTACTCATGCTGTGTCTATGGGGTATGTAATGTATAGTAGTGATATATGTACTGTGCGCTGCTCCTACTCATGCTGTGTCTATGGGGTATATAATGTATAGAAGTGATATATGTACTGTGTGCTGCTCCTACTCGTGCTGTGTCTATGGGGTATGTAATGTATAGGAGTTATATACGTGCTGTGCGCTGCTCCTACCCCTGCTGTGTCTATGGGGTATGTAATGTATAGAAGTGATGTATGCACTGTGCGCTGCCCCTACTCATGCTGTGTCTATGGGGTATGTAATGTATAGAAGTGATATATGTACTGTGTGCTGCTCCTACTCGTGCTGTGTCTATGGGGTATGTAATGTATAGGAGTTATATACGTGCTGTGCGCTGCTCCTACCCCTGCTGTGTCTATGGGGTATGTAATGTATAGAAGTGATGTATGCACTGTGCGCTGCCCCTACTCATGCTGTGTCTATGGGGTATGTAATGTATAGAGGTGATATATGTACTGTGCGCTGCTCCTATTTATGCTGTGTCTATGGGGTATGTACAGGGGCATAACTAGGCCCCACCGGGCCCCCCTGCAGAATTTAAGAGCGGGACCCCTCCCCCTCCCTGGGGCCCGCTCGTGGCCATTTTGTGGGGGCAGGAGGGGTGGCAGCATGAGGGGAAAGCCTTGGCCACAGTCGGCAGGGAGAGGGGTAGTTCCCCCCTCTCCCTCACCTCGGGGCTCTCCCCTCTGCGCTCCCCTCCAGCTAGTTACAGTGTGGGCAGCGGGCAGCGGGCAGCGGCGGGCAGATACATACCTTCTTCCATGCGTTCCACCGCATACTCCTCGCTCTAGCGGCTGACGTCACTTCCGGAAGTGACGTCACTTCCGGAAGTGCCGTCAGCCGCTAGAGCGAGGAGTATGCGGTGGAACGCACGGAAGGTATGTATCTGCCCGCCTCTGCCCGCTGCCCGCTGCCCACACTGTAACTAGCTGGAGGGGAGCGCAGAGGGGAGAGCCCCGAGGTGAGGGAGAGGGGGGGAACTTCCCCTCTCCCCACCGACTGTGCCCAAGGCTTTCCCCTCATGCTGCCACCCCTCCAGCCCCCACAAAATGGGCAAGAGCGGGCCCCAGGGGGGGGCCCTGGCCCCCCCACGGGAGCAGGGGCTGCAGGGCCTATTGATACGCCAGTGGGTATGTAATGTATAGATGTGATATATGCACTGTGCGCTGCTCCTACCCATGCTGTGTCTATGGGGTATGTAATATATAGAAGTGATATATGTACTGTGCGCTGCTCCTACTCATGCTGTGTCTATGGGATATGTAATGTATAGAGGTGATATATGTACTGTGCGCTGCTTCTACTCATGCTGTGTCTATGGAGTATATAATGTATAGAAGTGATATATGTACTGTGAGCTGCTCCTGCTCATGCTGTGTCTATGGGGTATGTAATGTATAGAAGTGATATATGTACTGTGCGCTGCTCCTACTGTGCGCTGCTCCTACTCATGCTGTGTCTATGGGGTATGTAATGTATATAAGTGATATATGCACTGTGTATTTTCTTTGAAAGTTTAATGGTCCCTATTCTCAGATTGCTTTCATGGTGGTCTAGTGGTCTCTCACCTCCATTTAGGTTCCCTAGTGGTTCTTGACACCCACATTTAGCTTTCCTGGGGGTCTAGGCACCCCCATATGTGTGCATCAAAAAGGGCGCATGGAAAAAAGGGCGCAGGATATAGCTGAAATTATAAGTTCTTTATGTAAAACAATATTTTTTTTATAGCTTATAAACAAAAATCTAGTGCTAAATACGTTGAATAAACAGAAACGAAAAGGCAAAATACCATCTATAACAAAAAACGTAATTGGAAATGAAACATCAAATAGCGTCTATAAAAAAAAAAAACATATTTACACTTGTATTAAGCATAGTAATACAATGTTATATCTTACAGGTATTTTACTGCAATTATACCTAACTGTAGGCTCACACAGATCTCTCCCTATCCCTATCCTTAACGCCTAGACCACCCCCCCCCCTTTGTGTATATATACATAATTATATACATTTTATATATTACAAATATTGTACTCTTACTATGCCTAACCAGACTTTCACACAGAACCTTCCCTGTACCTATCCCTAACCCCTAGACCCCCCTGGTGGTGCCTAACCCTAACCACTCCCCTGGTGGTGCTTAAATCTAAGGCCCCCCTGGTGGAGCCTGCTGCCTAACCCTAAAACCCTCCTTGTGGTGCCTAACTCAAAGACCTCCCTGGTGGTGCCTATCCCTAACCACCCCCCTGGTGGTGCCTAACCCTAATCACCCCCCTGGTGGTGCCTAACCCTAATCACCCCCCTGGTGGTGCCTAACCCTAATCACCCTCCTGGTGGTGCCTAACCCTAATCACCCCCTGGTGGTGCCTAACCCTAACCAACCCCCTGGTGCTGCCTAACCCTAAATCTCCCCTGGTGGTGCCTAACCCTAACCACCCCCACTGCACAAACACCCTTACAAACAATAATAATGTATTAAAACCTTAAAATACTTCACTATAAATAACATGAATAGAATAAATTATATATTTGTAATAGAATAAATAGCCTTAAAATCACCTACACATTAATAATATTATAAATAGAAATATATATATATATATATATATATATATATATATATATATATATATATATATATATATATATTAGAATAAATAGCCTTACAATCACGTACACATTAAAAATGTTAAAATAACGGTAATATTAAAAGTGATAAATTAGTAAGATTCTAATCTATTCTAAATCTAAAAACTATAATCGACTAGAGTTGGGCCGAACGGTTCGCCTGCGAACGGTTCCATGCGAACTTCAGTGGTTCGTGTTCGCATACCGCAGGCGAACTTTTGCGGAAGTTCGGTTCGCCCCATAATGCACCATGAGGGTCAACTTTGACCCTCTACATCACAGTCAGCAGGCCCAGTGTAGCCAATTAGGCTACACTAGCCCCTGGAGCCCCACCCCCCTTATATAAGGCAGGCAGCGGCGGCCATTACGGTCACTCGTGTGCCTACATTAGTGAGAGTAGGGCGAGCTGCTGCAGACTGTCTCTCATAGGGTAAGATTAGTTAGGCTTAGCTTGTTCCTGGCTGCATACCTGTTCTGTTCAGTGAGCCCACTGCATACCTGTTCAGTGAACCTGCCACTGCATACCTGTTCTGTGAACCCAACACTGCATACCTGTTCAGTGAACCTGCCACTGCATACCTGTTCTGTGTGAACCCACCACTGCATACCTGTTCTGTGAACCCACCACTGCATACCTGTACTGTGAACCCACCACTGCATACCTGTTCAGTGAACCCACTACTGCATACCTGTTCTGTGAACCCACCACTGCATACCTGTTCTGTGAACCCACCACTGCATACCTGTACTGTGAACCCACCACTGCATACCTGTTCAGTGAACCCACCACTGCATACCTGTTCAGTGAACCCACCACTGCATACCTGTTCAGTGAACCTGCCACTGCATATCTGTTCTGTGAACCCACCACTGCATACCTGTTGTGTTCAGTGAACCCGCCACTGCATACCTGTTCTGTTCAGTGGACCCGCCACTGTATACCTGTTCTGTTCAGTGAACCCGCCACTGTATACCTGTTCAGTGAACCCGCCACTGCATACCTGTTGTGTTCAGTGAACCCGCCACTGTATACCTGTTCTGTTCAGTGAACCCGCCACTGCATACCTGTTCTGTTCAGTGAACCTGCTACTGTATACCTGTTCTGTTCAGTGGACCCGCTACTGTATACCTGTTCTGTTCAGTGGACCCGCTACTGTATACCTGTTCTGTTCAGTGAACCCGCCACTGCATACCTGTTGTGTTCAGTGAACCCGCCACTGTATACCTGTTCTGTTCAGTGAACCAGCCACTGCATACCTGTTCTGTTCAGTGAACCCGCTCCTGTATACCTGTTCTGTTCAGTGAACCCGCCACTGCATACCTGTTGTGTTCAGTGGACCCGCTACTGTATACCTGTACTGTTCAGTGAACCCGCCACTGCATACCTGTTCTGTTCAGTGAACCTGCCACTGTATACCTGTTCTGTTCAGTGAACCCGCTACTGTATACCTGTTCTGTTCAGTGAACCTGCCACTGCATACCTGTTCTGTGAACCCGCCACTGTATACCTGTTCTGTTCAGTGGACCCGCTACTGTATACCTGTTCTGTTCAGTGAACCCGCCACTGCATACCTGTTCTGTTCAGTGAACCCACCACTGTATACCTGTTGTGTTCAGTGAACCCGCCACTGTATACCTGTTCTGTTCAGTGAACCCGCCACTGTATACCTGTTCTGTTCAGTGGACCCGCTACTGTATACCTGTTCTGTTCAGTGAACCCGCCACTGCATACCTGTTCTGTTCAGTGAACCCGCCACTGTATACCTGTTCTGTTCAGTGGACCCGCTACTGTATACCTGTTCTGTTCAGTGAACCCCCCACTGCATACCTGTTCAGTTCACTGAACCCGCCACTGTATACCTGTTCTGTTCTGTGAACCCGCCACTGTATACCTGTTCTGTTCAGTGGACCCGCTACTGTATACCTGTTCTGTTCAGTGAACCCGCCACTGCATACCTGTTCTGTTCAGTGAACCCGCCACTGTATACCTGTTCTGTTCAGTGGACCCGCTACTGTATACCTGTTCTGTTCAGTGAACCCGCCACTGCATACCTGTTCTGTTCAGTGAACCCGCCACTGCATACCTGTTCTGTTCAGTGAACCTGCCACTGCATACCTGTTCTGTGATCCCGCCACTGTATACCTGTTCTGTTCAGTGAACCCACCGCATCAGTGCGCATACCTGTGCAGTTAAGTGAACCCACCTACCTACGTGAGTGCACGCAGTGTGATATACCACTCCGTGCATACCCGATGTGGACAAAACAGGTAGAGGAAGAGGTAGTGCCAGAGCCAGAGGAAGGCCACCCGGCAGGTCTGCACGAGGTCGTGTAAATGTAATTTCGTGTGGACCTGGCCCACAGTACAGTGCTCGGAAGAAGGCACGTCCCATCACCTCCCAAGATTGTAAGGATGTGGTTGAGTATTTAGCGACACAGAACACCTCATCTTGCTCAGCCACCAGCGCTACTACTAGCACCACTTCTGCTGCATTTGACACTTCGCAAGAATTATTTAGTGGTGAAATCACTGATGCACAGCCATTGTTGTTACAGCCAGATGAATTTTCACCAGCTCATATGTCTGAGTTACGCGGCAACACTATGGATGTAACGTGTGAGGAGGATGAAGGACCTACTGATGGTGCATGTTTGGATTTGTCTGAGGCAAGCGAAGCTGGGCAGGATGATTACGATGATGACGATGATAGGGATCCTCTGTATGTTCCCAATAGAGGAGATGAAGAGGGGGACAGTTCAGAGGGGGAGTCAGAGAGTAGTAGGAGGAGAGAAGTTGCTGAAAGAAGCTGGGGCAGCTCTTCGTCAGAAACAGCTGGTGGCAGTGTCCGGCACCATGTATCGCCACCTATGTACAGCCAGCCAACTTGCCCTTCAGCATCAGCTGCTGAGGTCCCCATAGTGCCCACATCCCAGGGTGGCTCAGCGGTGTGGAAATTTTTTAATGTGTGTGCCTCAGATCGGACCAAAGCCATCTGTTCGCTCTGCCAACAAAAATTGAGCCGTGGAAAGGCCAACACTCACGTAGGGACAAGTGCCTTACGAAGGCACCTGGAGAAAAGGCACAAACAGCAATGGGATGGCCACCTGAGCAAAAGCAGCAGCAGCACACAAAAGAAAAGTCACCCTCCTTCTCCTCTTCCTCCTTCAGGTGCATCATCTGCTTCTGCCGCTTTCTCCCTTCCACCTTCACAGGCACCCTCCTCCACTCCGCCTCTGCCCTTGAGCGCTTCCTGCTCCTCTGCCCACAGCAGCAGTCAGGTGTCCGTGAAGGAAATGTTTGAGCGGAAGAAGCCAATTTCGGCCAGTCACCCCCTTGCCCGGCGTCTGACAGCTGGCGTGGCTGAACTGTTAGCTCGCCAGCTGTTACCATACCGACTGGTGGACTCTGAGGCCTTCCGTAAATTTGTGGCCATCGGAACACCGCAGTGGAAGATGCCAGGCCGCACTTATTTTTCGAGAAAGGCCATACCCCAACTGCACCGTGAAGTTGAGAGGCAAGTGGTGTCATCTCTTGCGAAGAGCGTTGGGTCAAGGGTACACCTGACCACGGATGCCTGGTCTGCCAAGCACGGCCAGGGCCGCTACATTACGTACACAGCCCATTGGGTCAACCTGGTGGTGAACGATGGCAAGCAGGGCGCAGCGGACCAAATTGTGACACCTCCACGGCTTGCAGGCAGGCCTCCTGCCACCTCCTCTCCTCCTGCTACATGCTCTTCGCTGTCCTCCTCCTCCTTGGCTGAGTGGCAGTTCTCCTCTCCAGCTACACAGCCCCAGCTCCGCAGGGCCTATGCTGCATGCCAGGTACGACGGTGTCATGCAGTGTTAGACATGTCTTGTCTCAAAGCGGAGAGTCACACTGGAGCAGCTCTCCTGGCTGCTCTTAAGAAACAGGTGGATGAGTGGCTGACCCCGCACCACCTGGAGATAGGCAACGTGGTGTGCGACAACGGCAGCAATCTGCTTGCCGCTTTGCATATGGGGAAGCTGACACACATACCCTGCATGGCACATGTCATGAATCTAGTTGTTCAAAGATTTGTGGCAAAGTACCCTGGCTTAGCGGATGTCCTGAAGCAGGCCAAGAAGTTCTGTGGGCATTTGAGGTGGTCTTACACAGCCATGGCACGCTTTGCGGAAATTCAGCGGAAAAACAACATGCCGGTGAGATGCCTCATTTTCGATAGCCCGACTCGCTGGAACTCGACCCTGCTCATGTTCTCCCGTCTGCTAGAACAGAAGAAAGCCGTCACCCAGTACCTCTGCAACTACAGTAGAATGAAACAGTCTAGGAAGATGGGGATGTTCTGGCCCGACAACTGGACGCTGATGAAAAATGCATGCAGGCTCATGCGGCCGTTTGAGGAGGTGACCAACCTGGTGAGCCGCAGTGAGGGCACCATCAGCGACTTAATTCCCTACGCTTACTTCTTGGAGCGTGCTGTGCGTAGAGTGGCGGATGAAGCTGCGAATGAGCGTGACCAGGAACCGTTACGGCAGGTACAGGCATGGGACCAATTTTCATCAGACCCAGCTGTTTCCTCAACACCTGCGGCAGCACAGAGGGGGGAGGAGGAGGAAGAAGAGAAGTCGTGTGCAGAAGACGAGTCAGACTCAGAGGATGATGAGCAAGGTGTTTCTTTGGGGGAGGAGGAGGAGGAGGGCATGGCGGCAGGAAAACACCCGCAGCAGGCGTCGCAGGGGGCTTGTGCTCCTCAACCTTCCCGTGGTATTGTTCGCGGCTGGGGGGAGGAGGTTGACTTACGTGACGTCACTGAGGAAGAGCAAGAGGAGATGGAGGGTACTGGATCTGACTTTGTGCAGATGTCGTCTTTTATGCTGTCCTGCCTGTTGAGGGACCCCCGTATAAAAAACCTCAAGGGGAATGAGCTGTACTGGGTGGCCACACTACTAGACCCTCGGTACAGGCACAAAGTGGCGGACCTGTTACCAACTCACCTGAAGGTGGAAAGGATGCAGCACATGCAGAACCAGCTGTCAACTATGCTTTACAATGCCTTTAAGGGTGATGTGACAGCACAACGCCAGCAAGGTACCACTGCCACTAATTCTCCTCCCGTGTCCACGCAGTCAAAGACAGGACGCTCCAGCGATCTCATGGTGATGTCGGACATGCGGACGTTCTTTAGTCCAACGCCTCGCCGTAGCCCTTCCGGATCCACCCTCCACCAACGCCTGGAACGGTAGGTAGCCGACTACCTGGCCTTAAGTGTGGATGTAGACACTGCTGTGAACAGCGATGAGGAACCCTTGAACTACTGGGTGCGCAGGCTTGACCTGTGGCCAGAGCTGTCCCAATTTGCCATCCAACTTCTCTCCTGCCCTGCCGCAAGCGTCCTGTCAGAAAGGACCTTCAGCGCAGCTGGAGGCATTGTCACTGAAAAGAGAAGTCGCCTAAGTCACAAAAGTGTTAAGTACCTCACCTTTATCAAAATGAATGAGGCATGGATCCCGGAGGGCTGCTGCCCGCCCCAAGACTAAGTCAGTCCCCGCACACACAGCATCTCTGCCTGCACGCCGTGTGACTGGCTGCCTGGCCTGCCCCAAGAAGACTAAGTTGCTCCCAGTCCCTCCACACAGCATGTCTGCCTGCAGGCCGCTTGACTACCTTCTCCGCCACCACCAACAGGGTCCGGGACTCCAGGCGGATTGCTGAATTTTTTAGGCCGCTGCTAGCAGCGGCCGCTGTAATAATTTTTCTGGTGCGTGTACATGACTGCCTAATTTTTCTGGCTGCACTGCGGGCAGCTGCAACAACAAAAGAAAAGGCATGTACATGCGCCCATTCCCCTTCGTGATCATTACCTTGCCGTGGTGAAGGGGCTTGCGTATCACAATGAAGCAATGACCGGCGCCTAGATGAGTGTCTCGGGGGGCACACAAAAGATAATAAGGTCGTTGCTTCATTGTGGTCAGACCAAATTTGATCAGCTGGACAGTCACTGTTCTGTCATTCAGCTACATCAGCCAGGCGACCATATGGGCTGTAAAGCCACCAAAACCTGCACTCTCGCCATGGTGCGCACCAGTCCGGCACGGCCGTCACTACACAAACAGCTGTTTGCGGTGCGTTACACAGTGAGTTTGGTGTGTCAGTGTGAAGCAGTACCTTAATTACACTACCTGATTGATGTATACACATGCAAGATGATTTAAAGCACTTTAGGCCTGTCATTTAGCATTCAATGTGATTTCTGCCCTTAAAACGCTGCTTTGCGTCAAATCCAGATTTTTCCCGGGGACTTTTGGCGTGTATCCCACTCCGCCATGCCCCCCTCCAGGTGTTAGACCCCTTGAAACATCTTTTCCATCACTTTTGTGGCCAGCATAATTTTTTTTTTTTCAAAGTTCGCATCCCCATTGAAGTCTATTGCGGTTCGCGAACTTTAACGCGAACCGAACCTTCCGCGGAAGTTCACGAACCCGGTTCGCGAACCTAAAATCGGAGGTTCGGCCCAACTCTATAATCGACGCATTATAAGTCTGAAAAACAAAGTTAATACCAAAAGAGATGTATTTTTAATAGAAAAAGGTTGAAAACCATATTTAAGCATTATACGTATGAAAACCAATTTTAAAATGATAAAATAAGTGTAAATGAAAATGTATTTGTTACAGTCCTGAAAGCAAAATTTTAAAACACAAAAATAAGTAAAACCTCCTGAAAGTGAAATTTAAAAACGGGAAAATAAGTAAAACACCAAGTCAAAACTAATTTGTACACGATATTTGTAATAAACCTTATTCTGTAAACGAAAACTTTTAATAACACAATCCCTGCAACCGCTATTTCTCGGGGGCGCAAATTTCCTGTCGGGCACCCAACAGCAATACTTTGCATTGCATTCTATGTCGACAACTGTCCATTAGCCGTATGCACCCTTTTTTACTGCTCCCCCCATATAACTAATTTGTAGTTATGGACCGAACTCATTCACGCAAACATTGCGGGTTCGCGTTCGCGATCGAATGCGAACTTTATGCGAGTTTGACCCACCCCATTATACTACATCATTGTGCTAAACTTTGACCCTCTACATCACAGTCAGCAGACACATGGCAGCCAATCAGGCTGCACTCCCGCCTCCTTTTTGTGTGTGTCTGCCTCAGATGAGAGCAATGCCATCTGTACTCTCTGCCACCGAAAATTGAGTCGTGGAAAGACCAAGACCCGCGTAGAGACAACTTCCTTACGAAGGCACATGATGACAAAGCACAAACTGCAATGGGATGACCACCTGAGGGAAAGCAGCACACAAAAGCAAAGCCACACACTGCAGTGGAAGATACCAGGCCACAATTATTTCTCAAAAGAGGCGATACCCAAACTGTACCGTGATGTTGAAAGGCAAGTGGTGTCATCACTGGCACGCAGTGTTGGGTCAAGGGTCCATCTGACCATGTGGTCTGCAAAGCACGGTCAGTCCTGCCCGAAGACTAAGTCAGTCCCCACACACAGTATCTCTGCCTGCACGCTGTGTGACTGCCTGCCCCAAGACTAAGTCGCTCCCAGTCCCCACGCAGCATCTCTACCTGCAGGTTGCTTGACTGCCTTCTCCGCCACCACCAACAGGGTCCAGGACTCCAGGTGAATTCTATCTATCCAGTCTATCCAGTCTATCCCAACAACAAGCCTTGGTTCAACGACAGGCTTCGTCGGCTTCGGAAACGCAAAGAGGAAGCGCACAGGACGGGCTCTCCAGAGGAATTCAGAGAGGCCAGGCACGCCCTGAAAAGAGAACTGCGTTTGGCAAAAAGGGCCTACGCCGAAAAGCTGGGGCTCTGCCTCCAGTCGACCAACACACGGGAGGTATGGAAGGGCCTGAGAGCAGCCACGAACTTCAAACCGGCACCCCAAACGGTGACCCCTAGCCCCCGACTGGAGGAGGAGCTCAATGAGTTCTACTGCAGGTTCGAGAAACTTCCCAACCAGCCCGCGAGCCAAACATCTCCGACCCCCCCCCCCCCCCTCGGGTGAACTCGTCGCCCTGGCGCCGGGTGCTGTTCAGGAATCAGAGGTACTCCGGCACCTCCGCAAGCTGAACCCCAGGAAATCTTCCGGCCCTGATGGTGTGTCGTCCATCTGCTTGCGTACCTGTGCCGATCAGCTAGCCCCTGTGCTCACCTCCTTATTTAAGCAGTCATTATCTGCTGGTACAGTCCCCTCCTGTTTTAAGAGGTCTATAATTGTACCGGTCCCAAAGAAAACAGGCAGTACCGAGCTAAATAACTTCCGACCTGTGGCCCTAACCTCAAATATCATGAAGCTCCTCAAGCGGCTGGTCCTTGCCCACCTGAAGAGGTCCACGGACTCCCTTTTAGACCCGCTCCAATTTGCTTATAGGACTAACCGATCCGTGGAGGATGCCATCAATGTCAGCATGGCTCACATCACTGAGCACCTGGACAGCCCCGCCTCCTATGCTAGGATCCTGTTCCTAGACTTTAGCTCAGCGTTCAACACGATCTGCCCAGACATCCTGATCACCAATCTGACGCAGCTCGGAATTGATCCTTCTCTCCGAGCATGGATCAAGGACTTCCTGACTAACAGAATGCAACAGGTGAAGCTTGGCAACTTCTACTCCAGCGTCCGGACCACCAATACAGGGGCCCCACAAGGCTGTGTTTTGTCACCTCTGCTGTTCTCCCTCTATACCAACAACTGCATCTCATCCGCTGACTCTGTGAAGGTCATCAAGTTTGCAGACGACACCACCATCATCGGCCTTATTGGTAGCAACGGGGAGCACGAGTACCGCAGCGAAGTCGAGAGAACATGCAAATGGTGCAGCGACAACAACCTGGTCCTCAACACAGCAAAGACGGTTGAACTAGTCGTTGACTTCAGGAGAAACCCTCCCCCCCTCCTACCTGTCTTCATTGGAGGGACAGAAGTCTCTAAGGTGTCATCGGTTCGGTTCCTCGGCACGACTCTCACTAACAACCTGAAATGGGGGCTAAACACCACCAAAATTCAGAAGAAATCCCAGCAGCGGTTGTTCTTCCTGCGCCAACTGAAGAGATTTGGCATGCCCAGGGAGCTGCTGACCAGCTTCTATACCGTCACCATAGAATCTATCCTCTGCTCCTCTGTAATTGTCTGGTATGCAGGCGCAGCAGCAAGCGACAAACACAAGCTGCAGAGAGTCATACCTGACGCGGAGAAGATCATCGGCTCTCCTCTTCCTCCTCTTGATCTCCTCCACTCTTCTAGGATGAGAAAGAGGGCAACCATGATCTCCCGCGACCCCTCCCACCCAGGCAGCCACTACTTCAGGCTCCTCCCATTGGGCCGCCGCTACAGGACTTTACCATCCAAAACTACTAGGCGGAAGAACACCTTCTTCCCCCAGGCTGTTCAGCTACTGAACTCCAACCTTCCCCGGCCCGGCCTGAATCTCTAACTGCCGGGTCGGTCAGCCGATTTCTGCCTCTGCCTGCCCAGGTTCTTTATCCGTAAAGGGACTGTGGACGTTTTAGTGCACCTTATTATTACCTGACTGCCCTGTACAGCAGTGAAATGGCCAGTACGGTCCTGACCACTGCATTTCTATTTTTGTATTTTGTATTTGTATGCGTTTTGCGTCTGTCTTTACTCTGTCTGTCTTTACACTGCCTATGCCATGTGTACCACAAATAATTCCAATTACAGCTCTTGCTGTACTTGGTGAAATAAAACTGATTCTGATTCGGGATTCCTGAATTTTTAAGGCCACTGCTAGCAGCGGCCACTAATAAAAACAATAGTATTTTTTTCTGGTGCATGTACATGCCTGCCTAATTTTTCTGGCTGCACTGAGGCTGCAACAACAAAACAAAAGGCATGTACATGAGTCAATTCCCCTTTTTGAGCATTACCTTGCCGCGGTGAAGGGGCTTGCATATTACAATGAAGCAATAACCGGCTATATGAGTGTGTTGGGGGGCACACCTGTCCCAAGATAATAAGGTCGTTGCTTCATTGTGGTCCGACCAGATTTGATCAGCTGGACAGACACTGTTGTTCTGTCATTGAGCTACCTCAGCCCAGCGACCATATGGGCTTGAAAACCACCATCGCCTGCACTCTCGCCATGGTGCGCAACAGTCCAGCATGGCCATCACTACACAAACAGCTGTTTGTGGTGCGTTACATAGTGAGTTTGATGTGTCAGTGTGAAGCAGTACACTAATTACTCTACCTGATTGATGTATACACACGCAAGATGTTTTAACCATTTCAGCCCGCTGGGATTTTTCACCTTATGCATCAGAGCAATTTTCACCTCCCATTCATTCGCTAACAACTTTATCACTACTTATCACAATTTATTGATCTGTATCTTGTTTTTTCCGCCACTAATTAGGATTCCTTTGGGTGGTACATTTTGCTAAGAATAATTTTTTTATAAATGCATTTTAACAGGATTAATAAGAAAAAAATGGAAAAAAAAATCATTATTTCTCAGTTTTCGGCCATTATAGCTTTAAAATAATCCATGCGACCATAATTTAAACCTATGTATTTTATTTGCCCGTTTGTCTCGGTTATTATACCATTTAAATTTTGTCCCTATCACAATGTATGGCGCCAATATTTTATTTGGAAATAAAGGTGCATTGTTTCTGAGCTTATCATGTAAAAAATGTTTGTAGTATACCCCCTTCAAATGCATATTTAAAAAGTTCAGACCCTTAGGTAACTATTTATGTCTTTTTTTTTTTTTTTTAATTGTAATTTTTTTTTTCAATTAAAAATTTTATTTGGATAATATTTTGGTGTGACACATAAACAGTTAATTTTTAATGTTGTTATATGTGTAAATTGTAATGTAAAAAATATGTAGATGTAGTTTTACTATTTGGCCACAAGATGACCACCTTCATTTTTGTTTTCCCTCCTTGTACTTCTCGCTAAGCGGAAGTACAAGGGGGATGCAGACATTTTTCCGGGCAGAAAAACTGAAGCTTCTTGTAAAAGCGTTTTGGTTTTTCTGCGGGGGACACGGATCGGTGATCGGGAACCATGTTCCCGTCACTGATCCCAGGGCTACCGGGGACACCACGGGGGCACGGAGGCCGAAACACGGCACCGCAGCAGAGCAGCCGCCCGGACCTGAGCTTCACGTCTGGGCGGCAGAAACGGTTAAAGCACTTTATGCCTCCAATTTAGCATGCAATGTGATTTCTGCTAGGGCTGCTGAAATATGGATCCAGGAGAAACCCGGATAGTTGCTATCCGGATATCTCCCAATAAACCTGTGCGGGCTGGGCGAGGGGGTCAAGCTTACCTGTCTGACGTCTTCTTCTTCCATCCCTGGTGCCTCCCACGATGCGGTCCTCGCGGCGGTTACGTGACTACACACACTTCCTCCTTCCGGGTTGAAGGAAGAAGTGTTTGTAGTCACGTGATGAGCGTGTACCGCATCGTGGGAGGCACCAGGGACAGACGATGAAGATGTCAGACAGGTAAGCTTTACCCCCCGCCCAGCCCGCACAGGTTTACTGGGAGATATCCGGATAGCAACTATCCGAGTTTCTCCCGGATCCGGATTTGAGCAGCCCTAATTTCTGCCCTTAAAACGCTGCTGTGCGTCAAATCCGTAATTTTCCCCAGGACTTTTGGCATGTATCCCACTCCCCCATGCCCCCCTCCAGGTGTTAGACCCCTTGAAACATTTTTTCCATCACTTTTCTGGCCAGAATTAGTGTTTGAAGTTTTGAAAGTTCGCCTGCCCATTGAAGTCTATCGCGGTTTGCAAAGTTTGCAGGTTCGCAAACTTTGCGGAAGGTCGCGTTCGTGGTTCGCAAACCTAAAATCGGAGGTTCGAGCCATCTCTATTTATTTGGTGGTCTAGTTGTGTTCCCATCCCTATATAGCATCACTTTGTTCTATTCACCCCTCATCCTGGTGGTCTAGTGATCCTGGATAGAGTTGGGCCGAACGGTTCGCCTGCGAACGGTTCCAGGCGAACTTTGGGGGTTCGCGTTCGCCTGCATCAGGCGAACTTTTGCGGAAGTTCAATTCGCCCCATAATGCTCTATTAAGCAAAATTTTGACCCTCCATATCACTGTCAGCAGACATGTTATTGTCAAACACACTGCTCTCAGTGCTAGAGAACCCACCCACCCTCCTTTCAAGCTAGGTCCTTTATACCATTTGACTCAGTTGTCTGCCTACACTAATTAATTATGGGACAGCTGGTACACACTCTGCTAGGGAGATTTTAATTGCTCTCCTCCCTTCTACCCTTCTACCTATTCCCTCCTACCGGAGGGAGGAGGGTCTCTTCTGCCAGGGAATTATACTATTTTAAAAACCAGTATACATCATACCATAGCTGGGAATCGAACCCAGATCTCACTGTGTGGTGGACAAGTCACCCTAAGCACTGTACCACTACAGTAGTAAGTGAAGCTAGCCTAAAATTTAGCTATTTTTGTGACTTGTACCCACTATTCTCCTTAACATGTGTACCAGTTTTGGTAATGCAATAGCATTTATGGGGGCTTTGCTATTAACTGCCAAAGTCGGCACAACATTTCACAAACTTGTGCAAAAATTACACAAAAAAATTACGTGAAACTATGAAATACTACTATTACATACGAAATCAATTATGATTTTCCCTGAAATTTTGCATCACGATTATGATGGGAAAATGCAAATTTCAATGCAAAATTTTGCTTATGCGAAATTCCCGACCATCACTGGCTTAACCTCAAGATGCTTGGTTCTATCACCCAGCTCAAAGCTTGTTGGCCAGTAATTGAATCAAGGCATCTTTTGAGCACCGGCGTACCTACCGGGGATGCAACCCCATCAGCCGCAGGGGGGCCCGGGGCCCCTCTGGGGCCTGCTCACTGTGTGCGGGGGGAGCGCTGCCACCCGCCCGATTCTGGACCCCCCAGCAAGGTGCTCAACTGGCCGCAGCATCTAATAGACGCTGTGCCAGTTCATTCCCCGCAGCCCGCAGTCTCCCGGGAGGCAGAGCAGGGCTACGGAAAGATGGCTGCCGAAGTCCTGCACTGGAGACTATTTGTGTCTCCAGTACAGGGCTTTGGGCGCCATCTTGCCGTAGCCCTGCACTCTGCCTGTCAGCGCGGGAGATGTGCTGCACAGAAGGATTGTCGGGGAGCTGCGCAGTGCGCACCAGAGGTCGGGAGAGACTCCTGACAGGTGAATGAATTTTTTTTTTTTTTTTACAGGGGCATTTTTTTTTCTGGTGACTGCTGCACACATTACGATTTTTTGGGTGATTGTTGCCCACATTACGATATTCTGGTGAACGCTGCCCACATTACGATATTCTGGTGAATGCTGCCCACATTACGATATGCTGGTGAACGCTGCCCACATTACGATATTCTGGTGAACGCTGCCCACATTACGATTTTCTGGTGCCTGCTGCCCACATTACGATTGTCTGGTGAATGCTGTCCATGTTACGATTATCTGGTGAATGCTGCCCACATTACGATTGTCTGGTCAGGCGCGTAACAATAGGGGATGCAGCCCATGCGCCCGCGCCCCCCCCCCCCCCCCCCCTGGGGCCCGCTCATGGCTGTTTTGGGGGGCTGGAGGGGTCGCACCATGAGGGGAAAGCTATGGCCACAGTCGGCGGGGAGGGGGAAGGTCCCCCCCCTCCCGTACCTCGGGCTTTCCCCTCTGTGCTTCCCCTCCAGCTTCAATAGTGAAATAAGTGCAGCGGAGCGGAGCGGCGGGCAGCGGAAGGCAAACATACCTTCCGTGCGTTCCAGCGCGGGCACTTCTCGCTCTAGTGACTGACCCGACTTCCTGTATAAAACAGGAAGTCGGGTCAGTCACTAGAGCGAGAAGCGTCCGGACGCACGGTAGGTATGTTTGCCTGCCGCTGCCCGCCGCTCCGCTCCGCTGCACTTATTTCACTATTGAAGCTGGAGGGGAAGCACAGAGGGGAAAGCCCGAGGTGAGGGAGGGGGGGGGGACCTTCCCCCCTCCCCGCCGACTGTGGCCATAGCTTTCCCCTCATGGTGCGACCCCTCCAGCCCCCCAAAACAGCCACGAGTGGGCCCCAGGGGGAGGGGGACCCGGGGGGGGGGGGAGGGGAGCCCGCTCACAGTTTCGGCAGGGGGGCCCGGGGGCTCCTAGTTACGCCCCTGTGTCTGGTGAATGCTGTCCACGTTACGATTTTCTGGTGACTGCTGCCAACATTAGGATTTTCTGGTGAAATGCTGCCCACTTTACAATTAATTTACAGTGAAACGCTGCCCCATTACGATTATTTGGCACCTATGGGTGGGAGGGGCCATCCAAATATTCGCAGGGGGCCCAGTGATTTCTAGTTACGCCCCTGCGTTTGAGCCCACCTTTTGTCAAAGGGTCTGTGCTTAAATTGCTGCTCGGTGTTGTTGTGTAATTGGCTTGCTCTGCCCTCCAGGTGCACTCTTTGCCTGACATCTTAGGGGTCCAAGGAGTTAGAAATAACTCTCTGGTCAGCCTGGACACTTCCTCTCTATGTGCATCTTATACATCGGGAAGAGGTACCAAAGGTGTTGGGTGTGAAGGTAGACAGGGCTCCTCTCAAACATGTCCGCTCTCCATAATGCTGCACCATGCCCCCTTGATTGTAACTTTGAAATCACTCAATGTATCACACATGTCTTGGGTTTTCCTCCAATTATAAGAAATGATTAATGATTTTGAAAATATTGTTTGTGTCTGAAAGTCAAGAAATTGAGAATGTATTGTACAGGCAATGAACAGATTTGAATGAAATTTGACACACACATAGTACAATACCTGTAATAACATATAGGATACTTTTTATCCCCATAACTAAAAAGTGGGCAGAGACAAATACACTGGGAAAATGTAAACTGCAGCCATTCTTACACTGGCAGGGTTCTCAAAATTTGAACAGTTGGTCACTGGGATTAATATTCAGAAAAGTGGGTGGAGCCTACAAAAGTCAATCAAAATTCACCTATTGATTTTTCAAGGGGAATATTTAAATGCTGCCATTCTTGCACTGTTTATGGCACAAGCCTCAAACCTGGTACAGTTGGTCATTGGGTGACTGGGGTTCAAATTCAGAATAGGAGGTGGAGCCACAAACAGTTAATCAGATTTTGTTTCATTTCAATGCAAATTATTGATGCCAAAGACCGCAAAGCTCACAAACTAGGTCATTGAGTAAATGAGTAATTGTGTGCTAGGGTTAGAAAAATTGGGCAGAGCCAACACCAGCCAAATACATACCCAGGCAAAGCCGGACCATCAGCTAGTAATGAATAAATGCCCAGATAGTTTTGCAAGAGAACCCTCTGCTGGTGTGCTGTGGAAGAACTGCAGACTAGGCGCATAATGCCACCAGGAGGGAAGCCAAGTGTACTGGTATGATATTGTCCATAAGGTGATGCAGAGTGCTACCTGCTAGTGAGCAGATACAATAAATGATTCTATGCAGGCAGTGCCATCAACAGGTGCAATTATGCAGGTCAGAACACCTAACATTAGCAATCCTATGGAATAGCCAAGAAGGAAGTGTCCCACTGCAGAAACCACAACAGTACCATTAGCAGCTGATCATGCAGGATACAAAGAGGTGAGTTACTGAAAAAGAGGACAATGATATCATGAGATGGATCTACTCACACTACATTTCAACTTTGAGATGATTACAAATGATTGTCTTAGGCAGTGGAAGACTAGAATGCATATGTAGCACTAGAAGATAGAATATCATGTGTGGTGTTTTTGTTTTTGCTTTTGTTTTTTGTCCTTTCTTTTTTTTCTGGGAAAAAAAAATACACACATATGTAAGCTTTTGGTGTTCACCATTTATCTATGCAATGTGTACATAGTTACATTATTATTTGGGTCAAAAAAAAGACATAGGTCCATCGAGTTCAACCAGAAAGTAAAGTACAACACCAGCCTGCTTCCTCATATCCCTGTTGATCCAGAGGAAGGCGAAAAAACCCTTACAAGGCATGGTCCAATTAGCCCCAAAAGGGAAAAATTCCTTCCTGACTCCAGATGGCAATCAGATAAAATCCTTGGATCAACATCATTGGGCATTACCTATTAATTATAGCCATGGATGTCTTTCAATGCAAGGAAAGCATCTAATCCCCCCTTAAATGCAGGTATAGAGTTTACCAGAACTACTTCCTGTGGCAATGCATTACACATTTTAATCACTCTTATTGTAAAGAACACTTTCTTAAATAATGTTTTTCCTCCATGCAGGGATGGTTCTAGACTTTTTGCTACCTGATGCAAACTTGTGAGGATGTGCCTCCCCGGATTTGTAGTGATCATGTTGCCCCCAGTATAGGTAGTATAGTTGCCTCAGTATAGTTAGCTAGTATAGTTTCCCCAGTATAAGCAAGTAGCTAGTATGGTTAAGTTGCCCCAGTATAGATAGTATAGTTTGCTGCAGTATAGGTAGTATAGTTGTCCCAGTATAGATAGTATAGTTTGCTGCAGTATAGGTAGTATAGTTGTCCCAGTATAAATAGTATAGTTTGCTGCAGTGGTGCTCAGCAGAGCTCGAATATTCGAGTAGCTTTTTCAGCTATTCGAGCTTGAATACCGAGCTCGAATAGCTGCAGCTATTCGAATGGGCTATCCCGCATAGGTGTGGCTATCCCGCATAAGTGGGCGTGGCCATGACATGTGGGTGGAGCGGGAGGGCGGATTGGGGCGGGGCTGTTTGCGGGGAAAAATGGATGTGGGGGTGATTGAGACGCAACAGTTACCCCAGACACCAGAAATTAAAAACGCAATTTGTGCAACATTTCAACAGAAAACAAACGCAATTTGTGCAACATTTCAACAGAAAACAAACAGAATTTGGGCCACATTTCAGCAGAAATCAAACGCAATTTGGGCCACATTTCAGCAGAAATCAAACGCAATTTGGGCCACATTTCAGCAGAAATCAAACGCAATTTGGGCACATTTTAAGCAGAAATCAAACGCAATTTGGGCCACATTTCAAGCAGAAATCAAACGCAATTTGGGCACATTTTCAGCAGAAATCAAACGCAATTAGGGCACATTTTCAGCAGAAATCAAATGCAATTAGGGCACAGTTCAGCAGAAATCAAACGCAATTAGGGCCACATTTTCAGCAGATATCAAACGCAATTAGGGCACAGTTCAGCAGAAATCAAACGCAATTAGGGCCACATTTTCAGCAGAAATCAAACGCAATTAGGGCACAGTTCAGCAGAAAGCAAACGCAATTAGGGCCACATTTTCAGCAGAAATCGAAAGGCAATTAGGGCACAGTTCAGCAGAAATCAAACGCAATTAGGGCACATTTTCATCAGAAATCGAAAGGCAATTAGGGCACAGTTCAGCAGAAATCAAACGTAATTAGGGCCACATTTTCAGCAGATATCAAACGCAATTAGGGCACAGTTCAGCTGAAATCAAACGCAATTAGGGCACATTTCCAGCAGATAAGGGCTGCAAAAAGAAAAGAATTTACTCACCTGGCACTGGCAGAAGTCTTCTCTCCCCGTCTCCTGGCCGGCTCCTCAGGCGCGCAGTTCCCACGGAGCTCCCTCCCTCCTCCAATCTCCCGCGCTGATTCATGCAGGGCTACGGGAAGATGGCCACCCGAAGCCCTGTACTGGGGACATAAATAGTCTCCAGAGCAGGGCTTCGGCGGCGGCCATCTTCCCGTAGCCCTGCTCTGCTCTGCCAGCCCCGCGGGCTGCGGGATAGTGATGGGAATTTCGGCAAAACAGTGACATCATGCCGACGTCACGGAGCCGCCGAGGCCCCTAAGATCTTGAGGCCCCAAGCGGCCGCTTGGTCTGCTTTATGCCTCGCGGCGCCCCTGCACTCAGTCACTGTTCATAGGCTAGCTCCTGCGTGTGTGTGTGCGTGCACTGTCTGTAGTGTACACACACTCTATTTCCTTCTGATTACTACTGATTGTTGTAATTTCTAGTTGTACTTACTGTTACTACTTACTACTAGGGACACTCAGTCACTGTTCATAGGCTAGCTCCTGCGTGTGTGTGTGCGTGCCGTGCACTGTCTGTAGTGTACACACACTCTATTTCCTTCTGATTACTACTGATTGTTGTAATTTCTAGTTGTACTTACTGTTACTACATACTACTAGGGACACTCAGTCACTGTTCATAGGCTAGCTCCTGCGTGTGTGTGTGCGTGCACTGTCTGTAGTGTACACATACTCTATTTCCTTCTGATTACTACTGATTATTGTAATTTCTAGTTGTCCTGACTGTTACTACTTACTACTAGGGACACTCAGTCACTGTTCATAGGCTAGCTCCTGCGTGTGTGTGTGCGTGCACTGTCTGTAGTGTACACACACTCTATTTCCTTCTGATTACTGCTGATTATTGTAATTTCTAGTTGTACTTACTGTTACTACTTACTACTAGGGACACTCAGTAACTGTTCATAGGCTAGCTCCTGCGTGTGTGTGTGCGTGCCGTGCACTGTCTGTACAGTACACACACTCTATTTCCTTCTGATTACTACTGATTATTGTAATTTCTAGTTGTACTTACTGTTACTACTTACTACTAGCCTAGTAGTAAGTAGTAACAGTAAGTACAACTAGAAATTACAATAATCAGTAGTAATCAGAAGGAAATAGAGTGTGTGTACTGTACAGACAGTGCACGGCACGCACACACACACGCAGGAGCTAGCCTATGAACAGTGACTGAGTGTCCCTAGTAGTAAGTAGTAACAGTAAGTACAACTAGAAATTACAATAATCAGCAGTAATCAGAAGGAAATAGAGTGTGTGTACACTACAGACAGTGCACGCACACACACACGCAGGAGCTAGCCTATGAACAGTGACTGAGTGTCCCTAGTAGTACTAGGGACACTCAGTCACTGTTCATAGGCTGGCTCCTGCGTGTGTGTGTGCGTGCACTGTCTGTAGTGTACACATACTCTATTTCCTTCTGATTACTACTGATTATTGTAATTTCTAGTTGTCCTGACTGTTACTACTTACTACTAGGGACACTCAGTCACTGTTCATAGGCTAGCTCCTGCGTGTGTGTGTGCGTGCACTGTCTGTAGTGTACACACACTCTATTTCCTTCTGATTACTACTGATTATTGTATTTTCTAGTTGTACTTACTGTTACTACTTACTGTACTAGGGACACTCAGTCACTGTTCATAGGCTAGCTCCTGCGTGTGTGTGTGCGTGCACTGTCTGTACAGTACACACACTCTATTTCCTTCTGATTACTACTGATTATTGTATTTTCTAGTTGTACTTACTGTTACTACTTACTGTACTAGGGACACTCAGTCACTGTTCATAGGCTAGCTCCTGCGTGTGTGTGTGCGTGCACTGTCTGTACAGTACACACACTCTATTTCATTCTGATTACTACTGATTATTGTAATTTCTAGTTGTACTACTTACTGTTACTACTTACTGTATTAGGGACACTCAGTCACTGTTCATAGGCTAGCTCCTGCGTGTGTGTGTGCATGCACTGTCTGTAGTGTACACACACTCTATTTCCTTCTGATTACTACTGATTATTGTAATTTCTAGTTAGTGACAGTGTACTAGGGGACACACTCACTGTTCACTGGTCACACTTACTGATTACCGATTATTGTATTTTGTATTAGTACTGTACTAGTAATCACTTAGCGATCTAATCACTTAGTGATTAGTGTCATCTCACCCACCAACCCACTCCATTAAAGTACCCCACTTTTTCACCCGCCATTTTAAAAAACTTTTTTGTTTACGCCCAAAACATCTAAGATGTCTGGAAGTGGCAGCCAGCGCGGTTTGGGCAAGGGGAAGGGCAGCAAGGGAATCAAGAGGAGAGGGAGCAGCATTGTGGCAAGCCGCGGCCGCGCCACCATGCACAGTTCCGCAGCAGCAGCAGCAGCTGCGTCAGTGGCTAACATTCCGCCTATAGCCACTGGCCGTGGACGCCTTGGGCGCCGCCCAGCAGGAGCAACTCACGCTGCAGAGACACAGCAGCAGCAGCGTGTAGTACCTGCTCCTATTTTCCTCCAGCCGGGTCGGAAACGTCCCATTGAGGAAAAGGATGCAGCCACTGTGGTGCAACTGATGACGGAGGATGAGCAGCCCACCATCAGCTCTGCATCCGAGGCCTCCACCCTCACCACCACCACCACCACCACCACCACCACCACCCCTGTTCGCAGCAGCCGCCCAGCAGGGCCTGGGGAGGAGGCCAGTTCACCGTCACAAGTTGGCGACCTGTCACTCAGCAGTATTTTTACCCCAGGCACCATCAGGGTATTGTCTGCTGTTGTTGGCGATTTGGAGGAGGAGATGCTGATGGGCACTTTGGGGGATGAGGGATTGGACAGCAAGACTGTGGCGACAGTCAAGCTGCCCATCCATGCATCAGGAGAGGAGTTTGGGGGGTCATCATCCCAGCAGGACATGTTTCAGGAGGGGGAGGATGATGATGATGATGATGACGTGGTGACAGACAAAGACTGGGTGCCGCCACCACCAGCACCTGGGGATGTCATCATCAGCAGCTCTGAGGAGGAGGAGGAGGATGCGCTTGTGGGCCTTGCAAGGAGGTGCATCATTGCAAGCATTGGCAGCAGTAGGCAGGTCCCACAGCCTGCTGGTGTCTCAGGCTCAGCAGCAGCAGCAGCAGCATCTGCCAGTACCACCACCAGCCGCACCCAAGCCCCCCCCCCCCAACCACCACAGGGAGACAGGCAGCAGTGGCTCCAGGCCGTAGGGGGTTGTTCTTGTCACCAATCTGGCGATTTTTCACAATGCCCACAGTTTTCAGCAAGTACGCCACTTGCAACCACTGTCAGCGGAAGTTGAGCAGAGGTGCAGACCCCTTAAAGTTCAGCACCAGCTCGCTCATCAACCACCTTGCTGCTAAACATTTCCACCAGCATGAGGAGTTCCAGAGGCTGAAGGCATCTGGTGCTGGCAGTGGCACCACACCCATTACTGCACAGCCTTCAGCAGCAGCAGCAGCAACAGCAGCCACCCGCCCTCCTGCTCCTCCAGCAGCACCAGCAGGAGTGCGGAAACGCATTGCTCCTCCCCCCTCTGCAACTCCTGCCGCTGACACTGAGGCCTGTTCTGGCAGCCAGTCCTCTGTGGCCTCCTCTGCTGTGTCCGCTGATTCCCGTGCTAGCAAAAGGCCACGCCAGAGCCTTTTGAGCGAGTCCTTCCAGGGGGTGGTTAGGGCTCTGCCTCCCAGCAGCCGTCGCGTGCGTCAACTGAACGGCTTGCTGGCACGGGCCATGTGCTCCCAACTCCTGCCGTACACGCTCGTGCAGGAGGGGAGCGACATGCGTGCGCTGCTTGCTTGTGCAGCCCCAGACTGGCAGCTCCTCAGCAGACACTACTTTGCCCACAAGGCCATGCCTGCACTGCACCGCTTTGTGATGGCCAATGTGGAGCGAGGGCTGGAGCACGCGGTTGGTGAAAGGGTCCACGTCACCATGGACTCCTGGAGCAGCCGCTTCGGGACAGGCCGCTACCTGTCCTTCACTGTCCACTGGGTCAGCTTGGTGGAAGGGGGTGAGGATGGGAGAGCAGCAGCGGGCACAGCAGCAGGAGCAACACAGTGGGTGGTGCCACCCCGCAGGGTCAGGGGAACTGCAGCAGGTTCCTCCGATCCTCTGCCATCCTCCGGCACACCTGGCCAAACCCCCCGCCTCAGCAGCAGCGTGAAGGCCCGCCACTGCCAAGCGCTGCTGCAGTTGGTCAGCCTGGGGAAGACCAAACTGACGGCAACCCATGTGTTGGCCAAACTCCAGGAGCAGGAGAGGATTTGGCTGACCCCCAGAGGCCTCAGAGTCGGAGAGGTGGTGTCCGACAATGGGGCCAATCTGGTTGCTGCAATTGACAGGGGAAACCTGACCCACATCCCCTGTCTTGCCCACGTGCTGAACCTGGTGGTGCAGAAGTTCTTGCGCACATACCAGGGGATGGGCGAACTGCTGGAAACGGCAAGGAATGTTGTGCGTCACTTCCGGCGCTCGGCTGCAGCCTGTGCGAGCCTGGAAGACGTGCAAAAGGAGCTGGAGGTGCCACGCCATCGGCTGATCCTTGACGTTCCAACTCGCTGGAACTCCACCCTGGCGATGTTGGAGTGTCTGGTTGAACAGAAGCACGCTGTCAACCAGTACCTTGCCCTGGCCACTGTTTCCGCCGCTCAGAAAAGGGACAAGACCAGCAACATCCCGTTCATCATCCCCGATGACGACTGGAGGCACATGCAGCAGGTGTGCTTAGTGCTGGCTCCCTTTCTGCAGGCCACTAACATGGTGAGCAGGGACCATGCTATGGTCTGCGAGTGGGTGCCCCTGGTTTGTCTGCTGAACAGGGCCCTCGATGCTTTGCTGGAACAGGGAGCGGCAGCCTTGGCCCAGCAGGAGCGGCATGCAGCTGCACAGTCCACCTCTGAGGGGGAGGAGGAGGAGGACTTGGTGGAGGTCCCTGACCTTGCTGCTGATGAGGGGAAACAGCACAGCACAGCTGAGTTGGTGCGGGGGTGGAGAGAGGATGAGGCTGAGGAGGCAGAGGAGGAGGATGAGGACAGCACTGCCGTCGATGTGCCAGCACACGTGGCCCGCCTCTTCCCAATGGCAGCGCACATGCTGACGTGCCTGCGCAGGGACCCCAGGGTGATCCAGATGAAGCAGAGGGAGGACATCTGGATCAGCATGATGTTGGACCCGCGCCTCAAGGGGAAGTTGAGCCAGTTCCTGCCGCCTGCAGGAGGAGAGCCAGCGCAACAAATAAGGAGCTTGCAGCAAGCCCTTGTTGAGCGCTTGGAGGAAGCCTTCCCCCAGCCTTCCACCCCCACTGTCCAGCCAGCACAGAGGCAGCAGCAGGTGCCTGCATCCAGCAGCAAGCGCACCACAGACCTGCTGTCTCTCAGCAACGAGCTCTACAGGACTGTAGAGGCTCCGGCAGCAGTGACTAGAGAGGAGGTGCATGCAGCAGCATCCTCCTCCGGTCACAGCCAGCGCCTGACCCGCATGGTGGCTGACTACATGGGGTCCTACAGCGGTCTTGACAGCGATGCCCCTGTTGATCCCATGGAGTATTGGGTCAAGTGCCTGGAGATCTGGAGCGAGCTGGCGCAGTACGCCCTGGAAGTGCTGTCCTGTCCCCCTTCCAGCGTGCTGTCCGAGTGCAGTGCAGTGCTTCAGTGCAGCTGGTGGCGTGGTCACCGAGAAACGCTCACGTCTGTCTCACAAGTCTGTGGACAGACTGACATTTCTCAAGATGAACCAGGCGTGGGTGGAAGGCGAGTTCCTGGCCCCTGTTGTCGGCGAGAGGGGGACATGAACGGGCTGCCGGAAGAACCATCGTTAATGTGCCTTACCACCCTTTACCACCTCCTGGCTCCTGCTCACTAAGCCAGCCTGGTTCACTTTGACTATTACGTCGCCTGAAGCCACACATTTTACATCTACAGTGGGCTGCTGTGTACTGCCCTTCTGCTGTCTGTCTGTGTTTCCCACTGCCAGGGTACACAGATTTACCTTCTGCTGCCGCTCTGCCACCAGCTATTACGTCAAACAATAGCTGCCCCTGCTACCTGTATTTACCTTTAAAAAAAAAAAAAGGTTTAATTTTTTCTGAGGTGCCCAGGTTGAAAACTGTGTTGTCCCAGTTGTGTATTGGACACGATGTGGGCTGCACGACCGCTGTCTGGGACCTCCTGTTGTGTTTACTTACGCCCTGGTATCACCGCTAGGTACCAGGGCTATTATGTCACGCTGCCTGCCTGCTGCCACACTCACACTACTCCTCCATTCCTCCTGCTGCTGCTGCTGTCTGTCTGTGTTTCCCACTGCCAAGGGTACACAGATTTACCTTCTGCTGCCACTCTGCCACCAGCTATTACGTCAAACAATAGCTACTCACATTACTCCTCCATACAGTTGGGCCGAACGGTTCGCCTGCGAACGGTTCCATGCGAACTTCCGTGGTTCGCGTTCGCGTCCCGCAGGCGAACGTTTGCGGAAGTTCGGTTCACCCCATAATTCACCATGGAGGGTCAACTTTGACCCTCTACATCACAGTCAGCAGGCCCAGTGTAGCCAATGAGGCTACACTAGCCCCTGGAGCCCCACCCCCCTTATATAAGGCAGGCAGCGGCGGCCATTACGGTCACTCGTGTGTGCCTGCCTGCATTAGTGAGAGTAGGGCGAGCTGCTGCACTGTCTCTCATAGGGAAAGATTAGTTAGGCTTAGCTTGTTCCTGGCTGCATACCTGTTCTGTGAACCCACCACTGCATACCTGTACTGTGTCTGTGAACCCACCACTGCATACCTGTTCAGTGAACCCACCACTGCATACCTGTTCTGTGAACCCACCACTGCATACCTGTTCAGTGAACCCACCACTTCATACCTGTTCTGTGAACCCACCACTGTATACCTGTTCAGTGAACCCACCACTGCATACCTGTTCAGTGAACCTGCCACTGCATACCTGTACTGTGAACCCACCACTGCATACTTGTTCTGTGAACCCACCACTGCATACCTGTTCAGTGAACCCACCACTGCATACCTGTTCAGTGAACCCACCACTGCATACCTGTTCAGTGAACCCACCACTGCATACCTGTTCTGTGAACCCACCACTGCATACCTGTTCTGTTCAGTGAACCCGCCACTGCATACCTGTTCTGTTCAGTGAACCCGCCACTGCATACCTGTTCTGTTCAGTGACCAGTTTGGTGTGTCAGTGTGAAGCAGTACCTTAATTACACTACCTGATTGATGTATACACATGCAAGATGTTTTAAAGCACTTTAGGCCTGTCATTTAGCATTCAATGTGATTTCTGCCCTTAAAACGCTGCTTTGCGTCAAATCCAGATTTTTCCCGGGGACTTTTGGCGTGTATCCCACTCCGCCATGCCCCCCTCCAGGTGTTAGACCCCTTGAAACATCTTTTCCATCACTTTTGTGGCCAGCATAATTTTTTTTTTTCAAAGTTCGCATCACTATTGAAGTCTATTGCGGTTCGCAAACTTTAACGCGAACCGAACCTTCCGCGAAAGTTCGCGAACCCGGTTCGTGAACCTAAAATCGGAGGTTCGGCCCAACTCTACTCCTCCATTCCTCCTGCTGCTGCTGCTGTCTGTCTGTGTTTCCCACTGCCAGGGTACACAGATTCACCTTCTGCTGCCACTCTGCCACCAGCTATTACGTCAAACAATAGCTGCCCCTGCTGCCTGTATTTACCTTAAAAAAAAAAAAAAAAGGTTTAATTTTTCTGAGGTGCCCGGGTTGAAAACTGTGTTGTCCCAGTTGTGTATTGGACACGATGTGGGCTGCACGACCGCTGTCTGGGACCTCCTGTTGTGTTTATTTACGCCCTGGTATCACCGCTAGGTACCAGGGCTATTATGTCACGCTGCCTGCCTGCTGCCACACTAACACTACTCCTCCATTCCTCCTGCTGCTGCTGCTGCTGTCTGTCTGTGTTTCCCACTGCCAAGGGTACACAGATTTACCTTCTGCTGCCACTCTGCCACCAGCTATTACGTCAAACAATAGCTACTCACATTACTCCTCCATTCCTCCTGCTGCTGCTGCTGTCTGTCTGTGTTTCCCACTGCCAGGGTACACAGATTTACCTTCTGCTGCCACTCTGCCACCAGCTATTACGTCAAACAATAGCTGCCCCTGCTGCCTGTATTTACCTTTAAAAAAAAAAAAAAAAAGGTTTAATTTTTCTGAGGTGCCCGGGTTGAAAACTGTGTTGTCCCAGTTGTGTATTGGACACGATGTGGGCTGCACGACCGCTGTCTGGGACCTCCTGCTGTGTTTATTTACGCCCTGTTATCACCGCTAGGTACCAGGGCTATTATGTCACGCTGCCTGCCTCATTGACTGCCTGCTGCCACACACTCATCCTCCTCCTCCTGCTGCTGAATTTACCTCCTGCTGTCTGTGTGTTTCCACTGCCAGGGAGCACATACAATGGCGCTTCCACCATGCGCCACCAGCTATTTGTTACGCTCAAAAATAGCTGCATTTCTTTAAAAAAACGATAAAAATATATATACTTTTTATTAATACTTTGTGATATTATTTTTAGAGGTGTCCAGGTTGAAAACTGTGTTGTCCCAGTTGTGTATTGGACATGATGTGGGCTTCACGACCGCTGTCTGGAACCTCATGCTGTGTATTTACGGCCTGGTACCACCGCTAGGTACCACAGCCTATTATGTCTCGCTGCCTGCCTCATTGATTGCCTGCTGCCACACAATCATCCTCCTGCTGCTGCTGCTGAATTTACCTCCTGCTGTCTGTGTGTTTCCACTGCCAGGGAGCACATACAATGGCGCTTCCAACATGCGTGCGCCACCAGCTATTTATTACGCTCAAAAATAGCTGCATTTCTTTAAAAAAAAAAAAAAAAAAAAAAAAAAAAAAAAGAGAAATAAGTGAAGAAGAAGAAGACGATATAGAAGAAGAAGAAGATATAGAAAAAGAAGAAGAAGAAGGAGAAGAAGAAGAAGGAGAAGAAGAAGAAGATATAGAAAAAGAAGAAGACGAAATAGAAAAATAAAAATAAGAAGAAGATATAGAAAAAGAAGATATAGAAGAAGAAGATGAAGAAGAAGAAGATGAAGAAGAAGAAGATGAAGAAGAAGATGAAGAAGATGAAGATGAAGAAGAAGAAGATGAAGAAGAAGAAGAAGACGAAGATATAGAAGAAGAAGAAGATATAGAAGAAGAAGAAGATATAGAAGAAGAAGAAGAAGAAGAAGAAGAAGAAGAAGAAGAAGAAGCAGAAGAAGAAGAAGAAGAAGAAGAAGAAGATATAGAAGAAGAAGAAGATATAGAAGAAGAAGAAGAAGATATAGAAGAAGAAGAAGAAGAAGAAGTATATACACTGTACTGAACAGAATTTTGGACACAACTTCTCTTTCCACCTTTTTTTTTTTTTTTTTTAAAGGAACATCCCCACATAATCACTTGCTGTTGTTACTTGGAAAAAAAGATGTTTCTTGCATCATTCACCCTCAAAACAAGTGTTGGAAGCTATTTAAGGCCAATTCGAATAGTCAGCTCGAATAATGAGCTTGAATACCGACTCGAATAGTGAGCTCGAAGTCCGAGGTCGAATCGAATAGTAAAAAATATTCGACTCGAATATTCAACCGAACGCGAATAATTTACTATTCGAATTCGACCAAACTCGAATAATAAAAAGGGGTATCCGAGCATCTCTGGTTTGCTGCAGTATAGGTAGTATAGTTGCCCCAGTATAGTTAGTATAGTTGCCCCCAGTATAGGTAGTATAGTTGCCCCAGTATAGTTAGTATAGTTTGCTGCAGTATAGGTAGTATAGTTGTCCCAGTATAAATAGTATAGTTTGCTGCAGTATAGGTAGTATAGTTGCCCCAGTATAGTTAGCTAGTATAGTTGTCCCAGTATAGATATTATAGTTTGTTGCAGTATAGGTAGTATAGTTGCCCCAGTATAGTTAGCTAGTATAGTTGCCCCAGTATAAATAGTATAGTTTGCTGCAGTATAGGTAGTATATTTGCCCCAGTATAGTTAGCTAGTATAGTTGTCCCAGTATAGATAGTATAGTTTGCTGCAGTATAGGTAGTATAGTTGCCCCAGTATAGTTAGCTAGTATAGTTGCCCCAGTATAAATAGTATAGTTTGCTGCAGTATAGGTAGTATAGTTGCCCCAGTATAGTTAGCTAGTATAGTTGCCCCAGTATAAATAGTATAGTTTGCTGCAGTATAGGTAGTATAGTTGCCCCAGTATAGTTAGCTAGTATAGTTGTCCCAGTATAGATAGTATAGTTTGCTGCAGTATAGGTAGTATAGTTGCCCCAGTATAGTTAGCTAGTATAGTTGCCCCAGTATAAATAGTATAGTTTGCTGCAGTATAGGTAGTATAGTTGCCCCAGTATAGTTAGCTAGTATAGTTGCCCTAGTATAAATAGCATAGTTTGCTGCAGTATAGGTAGTATAGTTTCCCCAGTATAAGCAGGTAGCTAGTATGGTTAAGTTGTCCCAGTATAGATAGTATAGTTGCCGCAGTATAGGTAGTATAGTTGTCCCACTATAGTTAGCTAATATAGTTGCCCCCAGTATAGGTAGTATAGTTGTCCCACTATAATTACCTAGTATACAGTAGTTGCCCCCAGTATAGGTAGTATAGTTGTCCCACTATAGTTAGCTAATATAGTTGTCCCCAGTATAGGTAAGTCTAAATATAAGTCTACACCACAACTGCTGCTCCGCTATATCTGCCTACTCCTCCTCCTTGTTGCTGGGGACATTTCACCTAACCCTGGACCCCCACTCCCCCCTGCTAATCACACTGTTTGCAATAAATCAAATTTCCCTCCCTCTTACTGTAACCTTATTAATATTCCACTCCTTCCCCCTACACCCCCTCCGATCTCGGCTGCCCTCTGGAATGCCCGCTCAGTCTGCAACAAACTGCCCTTCATCCATGATCTTTTCATTTCCAATGCTTTCACATTCTTTGGGATCACTGAAACCTGGCTGACCCCTTCTGACACAGTCTCACCTGCCGCCCTCTCCTATGGAGGTTTCCGCTTTAGCCACACTCCTAGAGGTGGGAATAAGCATGGTGGTGGTGTGGGCATTCTCCACTCAGACAAATGCTCCTTCAAGCCTCTTACTCCTATTCCCTCTCTCTCCCTGCCATCCTTTGAAGTCCATGCAGTCCGTCTATACTCTCCCTTGAACCTCCAAATTGCAGTTATTTACCGCCCTCCAGGCCCTGCTTCTGTTTTCTTGGACCATTTCTCTGCATGGCTTCTCCAGTTCCTCTCCTCTGACATCCCTACCATCATCATGGGTGATTTTAACATTCCTATTGACACCAATAACACTGTCTCCAAAAAACTTCTATCACTCACTTCCTCCTATGGCTTGTCTCAGTGGTCCTCTACCTCAACCCACACTGTTGGCCATACGCTTGACCTTGTATTCACTCGTCTCTGCTCTGTCACTGACTTTACTAATGATCCACTACCACTCTCTGACCATAACCTACTTAGCTTCTCTCTCTCCTCCTCTTTTCCTACCACCCTGGCACAAGCACGCTCACATACTCGAAGAAACTATCGCAATCTTGACATTCAAACTGTCTCTGATGCCCTGGCACCTCTCCTCAAACAATCCTTCACTGACCCAGACTCGGCTGCTATACACTACAACAGCTCCATTACAAAAGTCATGGATGACTTCACCCCCCTCGTCAAGGCCCGCCCTCACCATGTCTGTCGCCAACCCTGGATGACCAAAACCACTAAACAGTTAAAAAGATGCTCTAGAGCAGCTGAACGGCGCTGGAGGAAAAGTAACACAAGTGAGGACTTCATCTTATATAAAATTGCATTGAACAACTTCAGAAACACACTCTCTGTGGCAAAAAAGTCCTATTTTTCTTCCCTAATATCCGCCCATTTACACAATCCAAAACGCTTGTTCAGCACCTTCAACTCCATTCTCCATCCCCCTCCTCCTCCTCCTTCATCTTGCTTATCAGCTGAAGAATTTGCAACATACTTCACTGATAAAATTGACAAAATCAGAAGTGAATTCTCCATGCGGCCCTCAAATCCCACCTCCACACCTCTCATTGACTGTTCTCTAACTGCCTTCTCTCCACTCTCTGAACACTCTCTTTCCTCTAAAATTGCCAAAGCTAATCTAACCACCTGTTCTTTGGATCCTATTCCCTCCCATTTCATTCCGCAGCTATCCTCATCTCTCTTGCCTGCACTAACAACGCTATTTAACCTCTCCCTCTCTACTGGCATCTTTCCGTCCCCACTCAAAAAAGCTGTTGTGACACCACTACTTAAAAAACCCTCTCTAGATCCTACCACACTTGCCAACTACCGCCCAGTGTCACTTCTCTCATTTGCATCCAAACTACTTGAACGCCATATACATGCAGAATTAAGCCATTATTTATCTGCTAACTCCCTACTTGATCAGTTCCAGTCTGGCTTTCGCTCTAACCACTCCACGGAAACAGCCCTTACCAAAGTGGCCAATGACCTTCTTACAGCCAAATCCAAAGGTCAATTTTCCATACTCATCCTTCTTGACCTGTCATCAGCATTTGATACTGTCGACCACACCTTACTCCTACAAATACTTTCAAATGTCGGAATAAAGGGCCTTGCTCTCACATGGTTATCTTCCTACCTCTCTGGAAGGTCCTTCACAGTCTCCTACTCAGATCAGATCTCTTCTCCTCATGCTCTGTCTGTCGGGGTTCCCCAAGGCTCTGTCCTTGGTCCCCTCCTCTTTTCCATCTACATGCATGGTCTTGGTGATTTAATCAACTCATTCGGGTTTCAATACCACCTCTATGCAGACGATACACAACTGTACCTCTCTGCCCCAGACCTTAACTCCCTCCTTAAACGTGTTCCTAACTGCTTGTCTGCTATATCCTCCTTCATGTCCTCTCGCTTCCTAAAACTTAACATGAGTAAAACGGAACTAATAATTTTTCCACCGTCTCTGTCCACCTCCCTGCCTGAAGTAACAATAAATGTTAATAACACTCCCATAACTTCAGTTCCCAAAGCTCGGTGCTTGGGGGTGATATTCGATTCATCTCTCTCTTTTATTCCTCATGTTCACTCCATAACCAGCTCCTGCCATCTCCAACTCAAAAACATATCTCGCATCCGTCCCTTTCTCACTCAAGACACAACTAAAATGTTAATACATGCTCTCATAATTTCTCGTCTGGACTACTGCAACGTACTACTTTGTGGACTACCGTCTATCAAACTGGCCCCGCTCCAGTCAGTACTGAACTCAGCTGCTCGTCTCATTCATCTCTCTTCTCGTTCTTCCTCTGCCGACCCTCTTTGTCAAGCTCTTCACTGGCTGCCAATTAACCAGAGGATTCAGTTCAAACTCCTAACCCTAACCTACAAAGCTCTCCACGATCTCTCCCCCCGGTACATATCCTCATTAATCTCCAGATACAAACCCAATCGCAATCTCAGATCGGCACATGATCTTCTGTTGTCCTCCTCTAGAATCAACTCCTCACATTCACGTTTACAAGACTTCGCACGCGCTTCACCCCTCCTCTGGAATGCCCTCCCACAACACATCCGTCACTCGCCAACCTTTGCTACCTTTAAACGCTCTCTAAAAACACACTTGTTCCGACAAGCATATGCTCTACCTTAGGCCACTTCCCTTTGTACTAAGACCAAATTGCACTCCTACTAGGTATCCTAAAACACACTGCCTCTATATATTTGCTGCATACTACCCCTCCTCTTGTTTCCCCCCATTCCCTTTAGATTGTAAGCTCGCAAGGGCAGGGCTCTCTCCCCCTTTTGTGTCTTGGTAACCATTATACATTTTATTCATCATGTTAATTTTATCACTGTCATTACCAATTCTATAATTTGTATTTTGTATCATTCTTTGTATTTTGTCACTAATTATGTATCTTGTATATTGGTGTACACCATTGTCTGTATTATTATGTACCCCATGTTTGTTTCTTACTTTGTACAGCGCCACGGAATATGTTGGGGCTTTATAAATCAATAATAATAATAATAATAATAATAATATAGTTGTCTCACTATATTTAGCTATTATAGTTGCCCCCAGTATAGGTAGTATAGTTGTCCCACTATAGTTAGCTAGTATAGTTGCCCCAGTGCCTGTTCCCCCTCCCCCCACGGCCACCTCTCATGTTACCTTGTCATGAGCTGGCGGCTGCTTTCTCCATTAGAGTCCCCCCCCTCCCCCTCCTTCGTGTGTGATGTCATATATCTCTGACAGCAGTGCGTCCTGCGGCTGCTGTGAAGCGGAAGGAATCAGGAGAACGGCTTCCTGTAGCGGTGATGTATATCGCCATTACCAGGGGAACCGTGGTCCTGCTTCCTTCCACTTCACAGCAGCCTCAGGGCGCACTGCTGTAAGAGAGGTATGACATCACTCACGGAGGAGAGGGAGCCGGCTGGGACTCTAATGGAAAAAGCAGCTGCCAGCTCATAACAAGGTAACAGGAGTGGCGGGGGAGGGAAGGGAGAGCGGCAGTTACAGGAGAGGGGGAAGTTGGAATGCCACCCCAGGGCCCAAAACACAAATCATGTCCCTTAGTCCTTTGTAATACAGTAGCCAAGGGACAATAAGCTCATCCGCCAAGCTTTTAAAATACAGATCGAGTAGAAGTTTGGAAATGCTTTAAATAACCGTTATGATTGCATGGATCAGCCTGTGAGAACTGAAGCCGCAGTGGAAGGAGCCGTCACCATCCCCTGTCACTATGCATTTCCTGAAGAAGAGAGCACAATCACGTCTGTAAATGTCATAGTGAGAGCAAGCAATATACATTTCTGTAACAAGGGTGAGATTTATAACAATAAGACAAAGTCCGTGTCCCGTGACTATAAGAGACGACTGAGTGTGAATCTGGATCAAAGAAACAGAACAATATCACTAACCTTAGCCAACATCATCAAGGCCGATGCCAAATATTACTGCTGTCGCATACAGCTCTACACTCAAGCCAAATCAAATCAAGCGTGGCAAAGTCCATGGGGCACTCAGCTTCTACTGACAGGTAAGCCAAGACTGAATACATCAATATGGTTTCATTTTTTGGTCATTTCTGCAAAAGATGGACATTGGCAAAAAGTGTCTGTAAATACATCAGGGAGATTCAAGCACGCTGCTATGTCTGAATGTCAGGGTTGCCAAAAATAACACCAATGCTTAGGTGAACACAGGACAGATTTTAAGCTTTTTGCTACCTAAAGCAAATGTTGTGAGGATGCCTTCTGCTCCAACGCCACCGATTCTTCAAAGGGCCATGTGGTTGGTTTGTTTTATAAAGTTAGATAAAAATAACTCACCTTGCATGCATCTGAAAAGAATCCACTGAGTGCCATTGACAACAGGACCCCACATATAAAAAGCAGCGATCATCCCCACAAATGAAATGCCACAAAGCCCCCAAAAATGATTATCAGCAATTACCTCACATATGAAGTCCAGCAATCACCCCCACATATGAAATGCAGCAATTCACTCACATATACAATACAGCAATTACTCCACAAATGAAGTGCTGCAATCACCTCACATATGTAGTGCAGCAACTACCTTACATATTAAGTGCAGTTAATCACTTAACATGTGAAATGCAGCAATCACTCACCTGTATGAAATGCAACAATTATACTACACATTTTATACAGCATTTACCCCATAAATAAAACACAACAATTCCCGCCACATATGAGATGGAGTTGTAATAAATACTGTATCTGTTGGTTGCTATGGGCAACAACACCACACATTTGTTCGACACTATATCACAGAACCTGTGATAATGTAACGATTGGTGTCAGCAATAACAAGATTCTGATTATTTGGTGATCTGCAGTATCACCAATAATGCAGATACTATATCTGATTATATGGTGATCTGCAGAATCACCAATAATACAAATATAGCAACACAGAGAATATCGAGACCTTAGTCACACTTTATTGTAATGAGTGCAGTGATTGGTGCAAACAGTAAGTACTGACAGATTTGACTATACCTCACCAGAGGAGCTGGTGGGCACTGTCAGTACAGCAAACACCTCACCAGTGACAAGGGCTCACTGGTGAGTAGAAAGGTCAGACTAATCGAGTCGGTAACAGACAAACAGATACAGTACAAAATCGGAAGGCAGAGAAGTAAAGGTTACAGGCAGAGTCGGCAGCAATATCAGATGGGCTAAAATACAGAATCACTGAGCAGAGAGAGGTAACGATTTACAGGCAGAGTTGGTAACAAGATCAGATGGGCAAAGGTACAGAATCACTAGAGAGTAAGAATAGTCAGAAACGAGCCAGAGTCATAAACAGATAATCAACAATATAATGCACAAATCCTATCACTGTGTGAAATCTCTGGTTTCCTCCCGGATCAAAGCACACCAGATCTAACTAAGGTCTGTGCGCTAACACGAAGTGATTGCAACAGCAGACAAGTTGCGAATGAAGCCTCCGTGTTTAAGAGGCCGAGAATACCCAGAGGCACGCCCCCCCGACGCCAGCCAATCAGAATGGACGGGCGCGTACTCTGACGTCAGCCGACCAGTAGGCCAGCTGACGCCCCTCTTGCCCGCATAAAGGTTGTGATGATGCGCGCGTGCCCGCGCTAGTGCAACCTTGTGAGCAGAAGACAGACTCGCCCTCGGCGTGCTAGACGCCTGAGGCACGGGCGTTAGGCAGGGGGACGGAGGCAGCGACGGTGGAAGCGCTGTTCGCCGCAGCTGTGCCGTCCATATTTGTTACAGATAACTCGACATTCGTCACAGCAGCAGCAAAGGAGATAGAACTGATAGACATCTTTAAACTTTAAGGAATTTATTATTTGGCAAAATTTGGTGTGTGCATCAGCAATCTTATCTTTGTTAAATCAGCAAAGCATGAATATGAAGTTCATCTTAAGCATTTCATGCTCTTGAGCTATTCCTTGTGAATAACTCAGGTTCCTCTCAAATACATCTATACTACGTTACACTAGTACAGGCACTATAGCATACAGTATAAGCCTATGTACAGCATACAGACACGGGAAGTTGTAGGAAGTTAGAAAGTGAATAGAAGTACTCTAGAAGTAGAAGTATGTTTCCCCAAGACTGTCCATTCCTTAGAAACAGCCAGTCAAGGGTTAACCCTGGAGTCCACCCCTAGGGGGGTGAATTCCGCTGTCCACATGCTAGGCTTGTAATTGGCAGGCCTGAGCCTGTGATGTCATAACCAGACTGTGCATGCACTAGAAAATTTTCCAGTGACCTCTTACTTTTATTCTAAGGAACATGTTATTTACTTACTGTACGCTGGCCATTGTTTACCTTGTTGCAGCCCAGATGTCGGTACATATTGAGCTGATAAAAGTTCTCTGGCCTTCTACAAGAAAAAACATTCTGCTCCAACCTTCCATATGCCTTCAGTATGGAGCTTCCAGAAAGTCTCATTTAAAGATACACTCTGCATATCAAGTCTTTTTTTTATTAAAACCAGTTATCTAAAGTAACTGAGGGCCCAGAATTCATCCTTAAATTCTAACAGGAGTAATCATTCCAACATATGAAAAGCAGGAATCACCACATCATATGAAATACATCAAACACCCCCACATGTGAAATGCAGCAATCACCCCCACATACTTAATGCAGCAATCAACCAACATATGAAATTCAGCAATCCCTCCTACATATTAGCAGCAGCCAGCTTGGGTGGCCTCAGTACATACGGAGGGTTTGGTCCTAAAATATAAAGTGTCACTACACATTTTCTTTAAAAAAACAGGCAAGCATTGTCCAATGTCATTTCTGCATCGATATTTGTATTTTTGCCTGACTCTAATTTTTATGAAAGTGTAATTGAATATTCACATTATACACATTTTCTTAAAATTGCAAACTTTCTTGAAAATGTGTTTTCTTATGCCCATTGACATCAAAGCATTTAGTGAAAATGTGTTTTTTTTTTTTTTTTTTTTTTTGCCCATTGACGTCAATTTTACACAAGCGAAAATTTGCCCGGATATCTTAGCTTTATTTTTCGCCTAATAGCTGCCTACTTTCTTGACTTTTGAGCTAGAATCACCAAAGTTGTAGGATATGTTAGGGAAAACAGTGGGTACAAGAGGGAAAAAAAGTTTTCAAAAAGTTTTCAAAAATACCTTATGGTTTTGGAGCAAATCGATTTTAAAGTTACTATTGGAAAAAAGTATACATTTAAATGCGGTAAATGACAGTTAATGTAACAACCTAATGGTAGGGTAAATTTACATATAGCAAAAGAAAGTGCAGTGAATTTCACGTCTGGGTTTCCAGGGGGTCCACACCGAATTTGCTGCAAATGTTTGCATGCAAACTTCTCCTAGAGGGACCTAAGGACATAAACCACAAACCACAATAAATTCCATTATAACTGGCAATACATTAGTGAAATGGTTTTGGCATTTAGACATGCTTAGACTGAGGTAAGAACAAAACATAGCGGACACTATCTGACACTATCTTACTGGATTATTGTAGCTACAAGTTTTTTTTTTATGTTGACATTATTATTATTGTTGTTTTATGGCGTTGCTTTGTCTCATTTCTCTGATTCATCCCTTATAAAGGATCACATTTATATTGCACTAAGTGATGGTTTTTGCTCCCAACATATTGTCTCAGGGACAACATCACCTGTAACTCTGTATAACGCTTTACTTTTACACATGTTAGCTCTTGCTGGTTTCCAAAGTTGAAGGGCAATTCCCCAGGAAACCAGTGATTGAGCTGATCCAACCAAACCATCCACCAGAGGCTGTTTCCTACTATAACTCAGTGCATAGATATGTACCAGTTTGTTATAATGTTCAAATGCTCCTTTATACTGCAGTGCCCATTGCATAATTTATATTACATGCATATAGTAAAGTTGTATGTACACAAAACGTCAATAAAAAAATGCATTAAAAAAGTGTATCAGTAACAAGAGATACTTACCTTTTTATGCTGTACATACCTGGGCCTTCCTCCAGTCCCATGGACATGGATTGATCCCACGCCGCTGCCGTCCTCTGCTGCCTGCAGCTCCGGTACCGGGCCACGTAACTTCCTCCAGGCGCGGCCAGTCTGACGTAAGTGAAGTGCGCTATGTATGCTTCTCTCCAGCAGTTGCCACAGAGATACGTAGAGGGTGCACTTGCTCTTGCGTCAGACTAGCCGCGACTGGAAGAAGTTAGGAACCCGATACCGGAGCTGCAGGCAGCAGAGGACGGCGGCGTGGGAGCGATCCATGCCCATGGGACTGGAGGAAGCCCCAGGTATGTATAAAAAGGTAAGTATCTGTCATCTCTGGTTTCCTTTACATGTATACTTTTTTCCTATCATAATTTTAAAATTGATTTTCTCCAAAACTATAAGGTCTTTTTGAAAAATCTTTTATTTCTGTTTACCTTAATATACCCTGCAAGCTTGGTGATTCTAGCTGGTAAGGGGGCTTTTCTATTAACCATGAAAGTCGGCAGCTATTAGGCGAAAATGCGAAAATTTTAGCGGATTTACATGAAAATCTCGAAAGCCAAAATGCAAACATTTAAGCGTATTTTTACAAAAAAAATCTCGAAATCAAAAAATGGTATTTTCAATGCAAAACTGCCTTTGGTGAAAACTCGCAAGCAACACTGCCTATGGGCTCCTGTGATGTAAATCCGGGCCTGAATCTCACAAAGCCAGACACTTACACTGCATTAGTTGGCAAAAAAAAAAAAAATTGCAGTACATCATTGTTTGTTCCACAGAGACCTCTGTAATAATGTCCTCTCATTCTTTGTCAGATGATAATGATGAAGTGCTGAGTCTGGGGACCCGACCCGTCATCTATGCCTTCCCTGGGGACAATGTGACATTGCTCAGCAGGGATACACGTAAGAAAATGCGCAGCATCCAGGACAAAAATGCTTGCCGCATTGGGCGGGCCTCACATTATGAATCTGAATGTGACATTACAGCTGATACATGGCATTGCATATCCGCAAATAACAGTTTATCTTTCGAGATTGAGAAAGTGACCAGATCACACCAAGGCTTGTATTGTTGGCAAATTGACATTTCTGCAAGTAGGGACTTTCAGCAAATAACACAAATCATTCGTGGACCAGAGCTCCAAATTATAGGTAGGTATAAATTTAAATGATCTAGAGCTCAGGCTAAAAGGCAACAAACCACCAGGAGGGGGGGGGGGGGATAACCTCCCCGTAAATGTTGTGTGCCTTTGGGGGCGGGGGGAGTTGGGGGTGAGCCTCAACACATACCTATAGAGTGCTGCTCCTCTGGTCCCCAGTCCATATGGGAATGGGATCCACCATGTTCTTCCAGGAGTGACCGTCACTGCCAAATCTTGTAAGATTCAACCCACCCCCCACAACAGCACACTCCATTAGTGGGTAAGAGCATTTTTACAAAAAAAAAAAATCCTTGTGCTCAGTTCCCTTTAAGCTCACACAGGGTACTCCAGAGGCCATCAAGGCTGTCAGTCTACCATTCAAAGTCAGTTAATAATAACATGTTTTGAGATGTATCTGATAGTTATAACTTAAAAACAAAGCTAAATACCTATTTTTAGGACTTTAAGAGCACAACTTAGGATGCATACACACATCCAATGTGATAGGCTACCATGTAGCATGAGAGCTTACCTATACAATCTGCTTGCTCATAGTATTTACAATCTGTTAGCCCTCACACTACATGGAGGTGGTAAAATCGTACAATGATTTATCTTGTGATAGCTGTAGTAGAACGAAGCTAGACTTTAAAGTCGGACTTTATTCTAAATCTGTTTTGAAATATTACTGTTTTTGTTTTGTTTTGTTTTTTTCAAATAAATTGCTGTATAACCCCAAGGGCAGACATACGAATTGAAGATTTATCAGCCATTAGAAATTGAATTCCAGAATTCGACCACAGTGAACTGCAGCTTCACGGGACCACAGGGCAGAGATATTATCCGCACAGAAGTCTACTGGATAATTGGAGAGACAGGAGTGGCCTTTGTCTACCATCCATAACCTCCCCGTAAATGTTGTGTGCCTTTGGAGGCGGGGGGAGTTGGGGGTGAGCCTCAACACATACCTATAGAGTGCTGCTCCTCTGGTCCCCAGTCCATATGGGAATGGGATCCACCATGTTCTTCCAGGAGTGACCGTCACTGCCAAATCTTGTAAGATTCAACCCACCCCCCACAACAGCACACTCCATTAGTGGGTAAGAGCATTTTTACAAAAAAAAAAAATCCTTGTGCTCAGTTCCCTTTAAGCTCACACAGGGTACTCCAGAGGCCATCAAGGCTGTCAGTCTACCATTCAAAGTCAGTTAATAATAACATGTTTTGAGATGTATCTGATAGTTATAACTTAAAAACAAAGCTAAATACCTATTTTTAGGACTTTAAGAGCACAACTTAGGATGCATACACACATCCAATGTGATAGGCTACCATGTAGCATGAGAGCTTACCTATACAATCTGCTTGCTCATAGTATTTACAATCTGTTAGCCCTCACACTACATGGAGGTGGTAAAATCGTACAATGATTTATCTTGTGATAGCTGTAGTAGAACGAAGCTAGACTTTAAAGTCGGACTTTATTCTAAATCTGTTTTGAAATATTACTGTTTTTGTTTTGTTTTGTTTTTTTCAAATAAATTGCTGTATAACCCCAAGGGCAGACATACGAATTGAAGATTTATCAGTCATTAGAAATTGAATTCCAGAATTCGACCACAGTGAACTGCAGCTTCACGGGACCACAGGGCAGAGATATTATCCGCACAGAAGTCTACTGGATAATTGGAGAGACAGGAGTGGCCTTTGTCTACCATCCAGACCCAGACTACATACTCCCCGACTACAGAGGAAAGACCAGGCTGCTGAATGGCTCCAATCTTCTCCTCCGAGAGTTCCATGGGGCTGATAACACCACATTCTACTGCCTGGTGATGATGAGAAGATGTTCAACAGGAAAAAATAATATAACCACAATTTTAGAGAGAGGTCCTGGGACACGTCTGAGAATTAGAGGTTTGTACCAATTACTGCAAAGATTATACTGTGAGTCTACTGTGCATTTGCAAGGTCAGTGACACAAGTAGTAAAGTGTGTGGCTGTTTCAGCTGATAATCTGCTCGCAGTGACTGACAGCTAGTGATGGGTGATGATCATTCATCATGTTGGGCTCAGTGAAAGGGCATGTGCTATCCAAAAAGAGCCCCCCCCCCCCTTGTTTCTGGGGGAAGGAAGCAGGAGGCTCCCTGCAGAGGAAGCAGTAAATGAAAGTGCATGCTATCTATGGAAGTTTGGGCGTCACCATAGGGGCCTATTGAATTTATTGGTTATCGGTAAGGTGGGGAAATTTGGGAGTCACAGGTGTCGATAAATTTACCAAAATTCTACTATTGGGCACTCAAATTTCCATGAGCCCTTTAGTGACATATGCCCCTGCAGTACCCGAGGGAAATGCAGTCAGCAAAAAACAAAACAACAAACATCCAATCTGGACAACTGCTTATCACCCACATTAGCATCTTCCTCACCTACAGAAGAAAAAAGTTACAATGCAAAAGCAATTACAAACACATCCAAATGTATTGTATGTATGTACCTTCAGATCCTCTTCAGGCACTGTAATAATTATCAGTTGCTGCACTGACACATTAACCTCCCTGGTGGTATGACTCCATCTGATTTTAGGGTCCAAAATGCGGTACAATTTTTTAATGTGCTTTAAGACCTTAAAAACATGAAAAAAAAATGCATACCGCAAGAGAGTCTTCAGCAGCCCCTGCACTTACTCACCTCCCTGGGCTCCAGCGCTGCAGTTTTCCCTCCGTCCTCCAGGTGGCACTGTAACCCTATAGTGAGATTGACGGCTGTTGTTATGACGACAGATGGCAATCTCACCAGATGGAAGCAGAGGCTCAGAAGAGAGGAAGAAGAATGGCGGCCGACGTCAGGATCCCCGGGAGGTGAGTTGAAATGCCCGCTGCACGCATTGTTCTGCATAGAACCTCTGGCAGCTACCCCAAGTGTAGGTCGAGGTTACCGATTTGAGCTGCGGTTTTCTGCCCCGATTGTAGCTTGGGGTTAGCGGCAAGGAGCCCGAGGCGGGTATTTTAAATCTTAAGAGAACACAGAGGCATGTTCTGTGCACAATCAAATGCCTTTGTGTTACTCTATTGTCACTTCTACTCCACCTGGGGTCCCCCCCCCCGGGTCTGCTGTGCCCCCCTGAAAAAAGCACCAGGCTAGCGACAATCTCCTTGTCACTAGCCTTCTATTTACCTGCAGGTTTTTATTCTACCTGCTCTCCCCGTCTTTGTCCCCACCGCTGCCCGCCTCCGTGCTTTCTCCAATCGGAAGCTAAGCCGCAACCAGGGAATTACTTCCTGGGTCGCGGCTTAGCTTATGATTGGAGGAAGCTCACGGAGGCGGGCAGCGGTGGGGTCAGAGGTGGGGGAGCGCTGACTGATTAAGAGGATGCAGGTAGAGATGGCCCAAACGGTTCGACCGCAAACTTATTCACGCAGAGTTCTGTGACGTTCGTGAACGAGCGCAAACTTTATGGAGGTTCGTCCCGCCTCCTATACTACATCATTAGGGTCAACTTTGACTCTCTACATCACAGTCAGCAGGCACAGGGTAGCCAATCAGGCTACATTCCCTCCTGGAGCTCCACCCCCCTTACAAAAGGCAGGCAGCGTCAGGCATTTTACTCACTTGTGTGCCTGCAGTAATTACAGAAGGGAGAGCTCCTGCAGACTCATAGGGAAAGCTTAGTTAAGCTCTTGTAGGCTTGTTAGCTTGCTCCTTGCTGATTCTTATTGCTAAAAAAGCACCCCACAACAGCTCTTTTGAGAGCTAATCTTGTTCTTGTGATCTATTTGTTTTTTTTTTTTTGTGTGGCCCACTTGCATTATATACAGCCCTGTCAGCCAGTCGCAGATTGCCTTGGGGGTAATTCCTACTGTGCCACTGCCAGGCCCAGCACATTCAGTGACTACCTGTGTGTGTGACAGGCAGCTGAACACTTGTAATCCCATTCCAATCACTGCACCTGTTTGGAGTGTGATATTTAATACCACCAGTCACTGTACCTGTTCACGGTACGTGTGTGTGTGACAGGTGCACATTTGTAATACCCATCACTGCATATACCTACCTATTGTTCAGTGCACCCACCTACCCACGTGAGCGCACGAAGTGTGATATTTAATACCACCAGTCACTGTACCTGTTCATGGTACATGTGTGTGACAGGTGCACATTTGTAATACCCATGACCACTGCATATACCTACCTGTTGTTCAGTGCACACACCTACCCACGTGAGCACACGCAGTGTGATATTTAATACCACCAGTCACTGTACATGTTCACGGTACGTGTGTTTGTGTATGACAGCTGCACATTTAATAACCATCACTGCATATACCTACCTGTTGTTCAGTGCACCCACCTACCCACGTGAACACACACAGTGTGATATTTAATACCACCAGTCACTGTACCTGTTCACGGTACGTGTGTGTGTGTATTTGAGACAGGTGCACATTTGTAATACCCATCACTGCATATACCTACCTGTTGTTCAGTGCACCCACCCACCTATGTGACCGCACGCAGTGGGATATACCACTCCGTGCATACCTGTTAACTGCACCTGTGTGACTGCACAATGTATTAGTCAAGTCAGTGCATACCTTTCACTTCATCCCCCCCGATATGGACAAAACAGGTAGAGGCAGACCCAGAGGAAGGCCACCCGGCAGGTCTGTTCGAGGTCGTGCTGATGGGATTTTGTGCGGCCCTGGACCAAAGTACAGTGCTCAGAAGAAGGCACATCCCATCAACTCCGGAACATGGAGAAAAGGCACAAACAGCAATGGGAAGTGCACCAGAGGAAAAGCAGCATACAAAAGAAAAGCCACCCTCCTTCTCCTCTTTCTCCTTCAGGTGCATTATCTTCTTCAGCCGCTTTCTCCCTTGCACCTTCACAGCCACCCTCCTCCATTCTGCCTCTGACCTTGAGCGGTTCCTGCTCCTCTACTCACAGCAGCCAGGTGTCTGTGAAGGAAATTTTTGAGCGGAAGAAGCCAATTTCTGCCAGTCACCCCCTTGCCCGACACCTGACAGCTGGCTTGGCGGAACTGTTAGCTCGACCAGCTGTTACCATACCAGCTGGTGGACTCTGAGGCCTTCCGTAGATTTGTGGCCATTGGGACACCGCAGTGGAAGATACCAGGCCATTATTATTTCTCTAAAAATGCGATACCCAAACTGTACCGTGAAGTTGAGAGGCAAGTGGTGTCATCTCTGGCACACAGCGTTGGGTCAAGGGTCCATCTGACCAGGGATGCCTGGTCTACCAAGCACGGTCAGGGCAGGTACATTACTTACACAGCCCATTTGGTCAACCTGGTGACCGCTGACAAGCAGGGAGTACGTGGCTGTGCAGCAGACCAACTTGTGACACCTCCACGGCTTGCAGGCAGGCCTCCTGCCACCTCCTTTCCTCCTGCTACATCCTCTTCGCTGTCATCATCCTCCTCCTCCTCCTTGGCTGAGTGGCAGTTCAACTCTACTGGTGCTGCAATCTCCTCTCCAGCTGCACAGCCCCAGCTCCCCAGGGCCTGTGCAGCATGCCAGGTACAACGGTGTCATGCCATCTTAGACATGTCTTGCCTCAAAGCGGAGAGTCACACTGGAGAAGCTCTCCTGGCTGCTCGTAACAATCAGGTGGATCAGTGGCTGACCCCGCACCAACTGGAAATTGGCAACGTGGTGTGTGACAATGGCAGCAATCTCATTTCCATTTTGAATTTGGGAATGACACATGTTCTGCATGGCACATGTGCTGAATCTCATAATTCAGAGATTTGTGTCGAAGTTCCCAGGCTTACAGGGCGTCCTGAAGCAGGCCAGGAAGTTGTATGGGCATTTCAGGCAGTCTTATAAGGCCATGGCACACTTTGCCAATATTCAGCGCAGAAACAAGTTGCCGGTGAGACGCCTGATTTGCGATAGCCCGACTTGCTGGAATTCGACCCTTCTTATGTTCTCTCGATTGCTAGGATTGGAGAAAGCCATCACCCAGCATCTCTACAACTACACTAGAAGGACACAGTCTGGGGAGATGGGGATGTTCTGGCCCAAGAACTGGACACTCATGCGAAATTCCTGCAGGCTCATGCGGCCGTTTGAGGAGGTGACAAACATGGTGAGTCGCAGTGAAGGCACCATCAGTGACTTGATCCCATACGCTTTCTTCCTGCAGCTTGCCGTGCGTAGAGTGGTGGATCAAGCTGTGGAGGAGCGTGAACAGGAACAGCTACAGGAGGAAGCGTTTTGGGATCAATTCTCATCAGAACTAGATGTTTCCTCAACACCTGTGGCAGCACAGAGGGGGGAGGAGGAGGAGGAAGAGTCGTGTGGGGAAGAGGAGACAGACTCGGATGGTGAGGAAGGTGTTTTTTTGGAGGAGGAGGCGGCGGCAGAAGAACAACCACAGCAGGCATCGCAGGGGGCTTGTGCTGCTCAAAGTTCCTGTGGTATTGTTCGTGGCTGGGGGGAGAAGGAGAACTTACCTGACATCACTGAGGAAGAGCAAGAGGAGATGGATAGTACGCCTGGATCCAAATTTGTGCAGATGGTGTCTTTCATGCTGTCCAGCCTGTTGAGGGACCTCCGTATAAAAAAAACTCAAGGGGAATGAGCTGTACTGGGTGGCAACGCTATTAGACCCTCGGTATAGGCACAAAGTGGCAGAAATGTTGCCAAATCACCAGAAGGCAGAAAGGATGCAGCACTTGCAGAACAAGCTGGCAACTTTGCTTTACAACGCATTTAAGGGTGATGTCACAGCACAACGCAATATAGGTACCACTGCCAGTAATCTTTCTCCCATGTCCACGCAGGCAAGGACAGGACGCTCCAGCGATCTTATGGTGTTGTCGGACATGCGGACATTCTTTAGTCCAACGCCTCGCCTTAGCCCTTCCGGATCCACCCTCTACCAATGCCTCGACCGGCAGGTAGCCGACTACCTGGCCTTAAGTGTGGATGTAGACACTGTGAGCAGCGATGAACCATTGGACCACTGGGTGCACAGGCTTGACCTGTGGCCAAAACTGTCCCAATTTGCCATCCAACTTCTGTCTTGCCCTGCCTCAAGCGTCCGGTCAGAAAGGACCTTCAGCGCAGCTAGAGGCAGTGTCACTGAGAAGACAAGTCACAAAAGTGTTCAGTACATCACCTTTATCAAAATGAACGAGGCATGGATCCCGGAGGGCTACTGCCCGCCCAAAGACTAAGTCAGTCCCCACACACAGAATCTCTGCCTGCATGCCGTGTGACTGCCTGCCCCAAGACTATGTCGCTCCCCACACAGCATCTCTGCCTGCAGGCCGCTTGACTGCCTTCTCCGCCACGACCAACAGGGTCCAGGACACCAGGCAGATGCTAGCAGCGGCCGTTTAATAATTTTTCTGGTGCGTGTACATGCCTGCCTAATTTTTCTGGCTGCACTGCAGTTGCAACAACAAAACAAAACGCATGTACATGTGCCAATTCGCCTTTGTGATCGTTACCTTGCCGCGGTGAAGGGGCTTGCATATAGAGATGGCCCGAACCTCCGATTTTCAGTTCGCGAACCGGGTTTGTGAACGTCCGCAAAAGGTTTGGTTCGCGCGAACTTTCGCGAACTGCAATAAACTTCAATGGGGAGGCGAACTTTGAAAACTAGAAACACTTATGCTGGCCACAAAAGTGATGGAAAAGATGTTTCAAGGGGTCTAACATCTGAGTTTTTGCATGGATGAGTGGGATAGACGCCAAAAGTCCCGGGGAAAATCTGGATTTGACGCAAAGCAGCGTTTTAAGGGCAGAAATCACATTGAATGCTAAATTGCAGGCCTAAAGTGCTTTAAAACATCTTGCATGTGTATACATCAATCAGGGAGTGTAATTAGAGTACTGCTTCACACTGACACACCAAACTCACTGTGTAATGCACAGCAAACAGCTGTTTTTGTAGTGACGGCCATGCTGGATTGGTGCGCACCATGGCGAGAGTGCAGGCCGTGGCGGTTTTCAAGCCCATATGGTCGCCGGGCTGTGGTAGCTCAATGATAGAACAACAGTGACTGTCCAGCTGATCAAATTTGGTCTGTCCACAATGAAGCAACAACCTTATTATCTTTGGTGTGCCACCTCCCAAGACACTCATATAGCCGGCGGTCATTGCATCATTGTGATATGCAAGCCCCTTCATCGCGGCAAGGTAATGATCACGAAGGGGAATGGGCAGATGTACATGCCTTTTGTTTTGTTGTTGCAGCTGCACTGCAGCCGGAAAATTAGGCAGGCATGTACACGCACCAGAAAAATTAGTATAGCGGCCGCTACTAGCAGTGGCCTTAAAAATTCAGGAATCCACCTGGAGACCTGGACCCTGTTGGTGGTGGCGGAGAAGGCAAGTGGCCTGCAGGCAGAGTTGCTATGTGGGGACTGACTTAGTCTTCGGGCGGGCAGTAGCCCTCCGGGATCCATGCTTCATTCATTTTGATAAAGGTGAGGTACGGAACACTTTTGTGACTTAGGAGACTTCTCCTCTCATGCCTCCAGCTGCACTGAAGGTCCTTTCTGACAGGACGCTTGAGGCAGGACAAGACAGAAGTTGGATGGCAAATTGGGACAGCTCTGGCCACAGGTCAAGCCTGCACACCCAGTAGTCCAAGGGTTCATTGCTGCTAACAGTGTCTACAGCCACACTTAAGGCCAGGTAGTTGTCTACCTGCTGGTCCAGGCGTTGGTGGAGGGTAGATCCAGAAGGGCTAAGGGGAGGAATTTGACTAAAGAATGTCGGCATGTCCAACATCACCATGAGATCGCCGGAGCGTCCTGTCCTTGCCTGCAAGGACATGGGAGAAGGATTACTGGCAGTGGTACCTTTATTGCGTTGTGCTGTGACATCACCCTTATACGCATTGTAAAGCATACTTGCCAGCTTGTTCTGCAGGTGCTGCATCCTTTCTGCCTTCAGGTGACTTGGTAACATGTTCACCACTTTGTGCCTATACCGAGGGTCTAGTAGTGTGGCCACCCAGTACAGCTCATTCCCCTTGAGTTTTTTATACCGGGGTCCCTCAACAGGCTGGACAGCATGAAAGACGCCATCTGCACAAAGTTGGATGCAGACATAGGGCTCGATTCACAAAGCGGTGCTAACCCAGTTAGAGACTTTAGGCGTGGTAACCATTGCACCACGCTGGTGAAAAGCCAGTTTAGGCGTGATAAGTTTAGGCGTGATAAGTTTAGATAAGTGTAGTTAGCGCGCAAAGTCCCGCACGCAAAGCAGCGCCATTAAACTCTATGCGAAGTGCACCAGACTTTGCTAGCGCAAAACTTTTGATCAGCTGTGCACTGCGGTTCTAACGCAGTTGGTGCTTAAACTTATCATGCCTAAACTTATCACAACTAAACTTTTCATGCCTAAACTTATCACACCTAAACTTATCACACCTAAACTTATCATGCCTAAACTGAGTTTAGGCGTGATAAAGGGCTTTTCACCAGCGTGCTAACTGTTAGCACCGCTTTGTGAATCAGGCCTCTACTCTCCATCTCCTCTTGCTCTTCCTCAGTGACCGCTGGTAAGTCCTCCTCCTCCCCCCAGCCACGAACAGTACTACGGGAACTTTGACCAGCACAAGCCCCCTGCGATGCCTGCTGCGTTTGTTCTTCTGCCGCTGCCTCATCTTCCTCCACAGAAACACCTTCCTCATCATCCGAGTCTGACTCCTCTTCCCCACACGACTCTTCCTCCTCCTCCCCCTCTGTGCTGCCGCAGGTGTTGAGGAAACAGTTGGTTCTGATGTAAATTGCTCCCACAACTGTTCCTGCCATAACTGTTCCTCTTCACACTCCTCCACAGCTTGATCCACCACTCTACGCACGGCACGCTCCAGAAAGGAAGCGTACGGGATCAAATCGTTGATGGTGCCTTCACTGCGACTCACCAGGCTGGTCACCACCTCAAATGGCCGCATAAGCCTGCATGCATTTCGCATCAGTGTCCAGTTGTTGGGCCACAACATCCCCATCGCCCCAGATTGTGTCCTTTTACTGTAATTGTACAGGTACTGGGTGATGGCTTTCTCCTGTTCTAGCAGGCGAGAGAACATGACCTGGGTCGAATTATAGCGAACTAGCCGACCCGCAGCGTAACATATGTCGCATAAGGGGGTAGCGGGCAGGAAGGTGGTATTGGGCACAGCGGCGGGGAGGGGGTTCAGACCCCCCCCTCACCTGGGCCCCCCATGTGCGCTCTCCCTCCAGCTTAATTTTGCGGTGGGGCGGGTCGGACCCTCCCTCCCTCCCTCCCCCCCCTGGGTTCCCCATCTGCACTCCCCCTCTAGCTTAAGTTCAGCAGCAGACGTCACTATTAGTAAGAGGCAGTGGGCGGGGATGACTCACCTCTTCTGCGTTCCACTGTCGTCACTTCCTGCAATGCCGCCCACGGTATTGTAAGTGGACAGCATTGCAAGAAGTGATGACAGTGGAGCGCACGCTGGACCGCGAAAGAGGTAAGTCATCCCCGCCCGCTGCCTCTTACTAATAGCAGCGGCTGCTGCTGAACTTAAGCTACAGACAGACTAACCAGCAAGTTCATGGTGAACCAGAACTCATTGGAGTGTGTGAGGGGCTACAATGGTCCTAAAAGCCCCCTTACTAAAACGCTATGGAAAACAAAAGTTTGCTTTCTTAGAACAGAAAGAATTTGCAATAATTCAGGTTGGAATGAGCTTGAGATGTCTCCCAGTGCATCACTGCTGAATATATGGAAATCAACCATTGTCGCCCTTAGAAGCTAAACACACCTCCAGAACCGCTGGAATGCAATGTTTAGCTTCTAAGGGCAACAATGGTTAATTTGCATATATTCAGCAGTGATGCACTGGGAGACATCTCAAGCTCACTCCAACCTGAATTATCGCAAATTCTTTCTGTTCCAAGAAAGCAAACTTTTGTTTTCCATAGAACTTAAACTAGAGGAGGAGAGCAGATGGGGGACCCAGGTGAGGAAGGGGGGGGGGTCCAACCCCCCCCCCCTTCCCCGCCGCTGTGCCCAATACCCCCTTCCTGCCCACTACCCCCTGCAGCTCAACGGTAAGTGTAGGACCGCCCCTGGGGGTAGGGCGCTACTTCTTCTTCTTGTTTGGCCCGACCCTGGGGGCAGGGCGATACTTCTTCTCCTTGCTTGAAGGTTGAGGCACTTAGCCTATTATATATATACTAGCCGACCCGTGGCGTAGCATACGCCACATAAGAGGGTAGAGGGCAGGAAGGGGTTATTGGGCACAGCGGCTGGGAGGGGGTTGGTCCCCCATGTGCGCTCCCCCTCCTGCTTAAGCACAGTAGCAGCCGCCACTATTAGTAAGAGGCAGCGGGTGGGGATGACTCACCTCTTCCATGTTCCATCCTGCGTTCCACTGTCGTCACTTCCTGCAATGCCGCACACTGTATTGGTGTAATCTGCCTTGTTAAAACAGAAGGAAATCTGCAATAATTCAGCTATAAGTGAACATTTGTGGTTACCCACAATGCACTGCTACTAAATATGCAAATTACCCCTTTCCCCCCTTGGTAAGCCAAGCAAGCATACAGCTTTACATTTTACACAGTCATATCAAACCCACATGTAGACAGCCTGTTTCAGACGTTTGGTCCTCAGCTGTACATGGCAAGGATTGATATGGCTGTATGAGATAGGGCTTGGACCAGTACAACAGAGTAACCAAGCAGCTCAGGGTGACCCAAACCACTCGGAATGTATAGGGGGATAAAAGGGACCAAAAAAACCTCCTACTAAAAAAAGCAAAGCTTGGTGTAATTTGCCTTCCTAAAACAGAAGAAAATCTGCAATAATTCAGCTATAAGTGAACATTTGTGGTTACGGCCACAATGCACTGCTACTAAATATGCAAATAATTCCTTTTCACCCTTAGTAAACCAAGCAAGCATCCAGAACCACTGGGGTATTGCAAGCCTATAGCTTTAAATTTTACACAGCCATATCAAACCTACATGTGACAGCCTGTTTCAGACTTTTGGTCCTCACCTGTACATGGCAAGGATTGATATGGCTGTATGAGATAGGGCTTGGACCAGTACATCAGAGTAACCAAGCAGCTCAGGGTGACCCAAACCACTCGGAATGCATAGGTGAATAAAAAGGACCAAAAAGACCTTCTACTAAAAAAATCAAAGCTTGGTGTAATTTGCCTTCTTAAAACAGAAGAAAATATGCAAAAATTCAGCTATAAGTAAACATTTGTGATCACCCACAATGCACTGCTACTTAATATGCAACTTATTCCTCTTCACCCCTGGTAAGCCAAGCAAGCCTATAGATTTAAGTTTTACACAGTCATATCAAACCCACATGACAGCCTGTTTCAGCCATTTGTTCCTCATCAGTACATGGCAGGGATTGATACGGCTGTATGAGATAGGGCTTGGACCAATACAACAGAGTAACCAAGCAGCTCAGCGTGACCCAAACCACTCGGAATGTATAGGAGAATAAAAGAGACCAAAAAGCCCTCCTACTAAAAAAAGCAAAGCTTGGTGTAATTTTCTTTCTTAAAACAGAAGAAAATTTGCAATAATTCAGCTATAAGCAGTGCTGCTCGTAATGGAAAAATCTACGCTTACGGATCATTACGCGTAATTTTACGCTATTACGCATTACGCAATTACGGTTACGGCGTAGGAAATTATCTACGGTACATCACTGTAATTACGCGTAAACTTACGCAATTACGCGTAAGGATACCGTAATGAAGGCGCTTACACTACGATGTTACGCGTAGTGCCGTAATGACCATTAATGCGTATTTTTGGACGCATGCGGACGATATGTACGCAATAGCCGTCAATGTGACAGTTATTGCGTACATATCATTCGTATGCGTCAAAACGTACGCTTATACTGAAGGGCGGGAGAAGATACTATTGGTTGCTTAGGATGTTGACTGATTGGCTACTCTTAGAAAATGGGTGATTTTACGTTAGTAATTACGCGTAAAATTACGCGTAAGTGTTCGTAAAATTACGCATGCCTAGCAATTACGGTAGACAGTGTAATTACGATACCACTTACGGTCTTACGCGTAAATAATTACGCGTAAGACAGTAAGTTACGCGTAACGCTTACGCGTAAATTTACATTGAATTACGATGCGTAATTACGCTCATGTGTAATTTCGGCCCAGCACTGGCTATAAGTGAACATTTGTGGTTACCCACAACACACTGCTACTAAATATGCAAATTATCCCTCTTTGCCCTTGGTTTGATATGACACTACTTCTTCTTCTTGCTTGGACCGGCCCTGGGGGCGGTGCGCTACTTCTTCTTCTTGCTTGGACCGGCCCTGGGGGCGGTGCGCTACTTCTTCTTCTTGCTTGAAGGTTGAGGCACTTACTCTATTATATATATAGAAGAAAGAAGAAAAGAAGATAGATTTGCAATAATTCAAGTTGGAGTGAACTTGAGATGTCTCCCAGTAAATCACTGCTGAATAAATGTAAATTAACCATTGTTGCCTTTAGAAGCTAAACACACCTCCAGATATGCTGGACTGCAATGACGTGTCAGCTTGTTAATTTGTACTGAGCCATAACAATCCAACATGCATACAGCCCGTTTCAGATAGTTTGCATCTAATCAGTGCATGGCATGGATTAATTTGGCTCTGTGGAGTAGGGCTTGTAACACCGAGAGGTACAGACTAACCAGCAAGCTCATGGTGACCCAGAACTCATTGGAGTGTGTGAGGGGCTACAATGGTCTTAAAAGCCCCCTTACTAAAACATTATGGAAAACAAAAGTTTGCTTTCTTAGAACAGAAAGAATTTGCGTTAATTCAGGTTGGAATGAGCTTGAGATGTCTCCCAGTGCATCACTGCTGAATATATGCAAATTAACCATTGTTGCCTTTAGAAGCTAAACACACCTCCAGAGCTGCTGGAATGCAGTGTTTAGCTTCTTCTTGCTTGGACCGGCCCTGGGGGCAGGGCGATACTTCTTCTTCTTGCTTGGATCAGCCCCTTCTTCTTGCTTGGACCGGCCCTGGGGGCGGGGCAATACTTCTTCTTCTTGCTTGAAGGTTGAGGCACTTAGCCTAATATATATATATATATATATAGAATATAGATTTGCAATAAGTCAGGTTGGAGTGAGCTTGAGATGTCTCCCAGGGCATCACTGCTGAATATATGCAAATTAACCATTGCAGTCCTTAGAAGCTAAACACACCTCCAGAACCGCTGGAATGCAATGATGTGTCAGCTTGGTAATTTGTACAAAGCCAGAATAATCCAACATGCATACAGACTGTTTCAGATTGTTTGATCCTCATCAGTGCATGGCATGGATTAATTTGACTCGATTAAGTAGGGCTTGTAACACCAAGAGGTACAGACTAACCAGCAAGCTCATGGTGAACCAGAACTCATTGGAGTGTGTGAGGGCCTACAATGGTCCTAAAAGCCCCCTTACTAAAATGCTAAGAAAAACAAAAGTTTGCTTTCTTAAAACAGAAAGAATTTGTGATAATTCAGGTTGGAGTGAGCTTGAGATGTCTCCCAGTGCATCACTGCTGAATATATGCAAATTAACCATTGTTGCCTTTAGAAGCTAAACACACCTCCAGAGCTGCTGGAATGCAGTGTTTAGCTTCTTCTTGCTTAGGACCGGCCCTGGGGGCAGGGCGATACTTCTTCTTCTTGCTTGAAGGTTGAGGCACTTAGCCTATTATATATATAGATCAGGCTATTACATATCAAGCGTCTCACCGGCAAGTTGTTTCTCTGCTGAATGTCCGCAAAGCGTGCCATGGGTGTGTAAGACCGCCTGAAATTCCCACACAACTTCCTGGCCTGCTTCAGGACGTCCTCTAAGCCTAGGTACTTTGACACAAGTCTTTGAATGACTAGATTCAGCACATGTGCCATGCAGGGTACTAGTGTCAGCTTTCCAAAATTCAAAGTGGAAAGGAGATTGCTGCCGTTGTCACACACCACGTTGCCGATCTCCAGCTGGTGCGGGGTCAGCCACTGATCCACCTGTTTGTTAAGAGCAGCCAGGAGAGCTGCTCCAGTGTGACTCTCCGCTTTGAGGCAAGACATGTCTAAGATGGCGTGACACCGCCGTACCTGGCATGCAGCATAGGCCCTGGGGTGCGGGGGCTGTGTAGCTGGAGAGGAGATTGCAGCACCAGCCAAGGAGGAGGAGGATGACGACAGCGAAGAGGCTGTAGCAGGCAGAAAGGAGGCGGCAGAAGGCCTGCCTGCAAGCCGTGGAGGTGTCACAAGTTGTCCGCTGCACAGCCACATACTCCCTGCTTGCCATCGGTCACCAGGTTAACCCAATGGGCTGTGTAAGTAATGTAGCGGCCCTGACCGTGCTTGGCAGGCCAGGCATCCGTGGTCAGGTGGACCCTTGACCCAACGCTGTGTGCCAGAGATGACACCACTTGCCTCTCTACTTCACGGTGCAGTTTGGGTATCACCTTTTTAGAGAAATAATTGCGGCCTGGTATCTTCCACTGTGGTCTCCCAATGGCCAGAGCCGGATTAAGGCCAAATGGGGCCCTAAGCAAAGTGACAGATTTGGGCCCCCCTCCCTCAACCCCCTCTTTCCCCCCCCTCCCCCCACACACACACATAATGTCAAAATAGACAATTACCTCACATCTAAAATGCATGCATCATCCCCTGAGATATAAAATGCAACAAATTCCCCACATTTAAAATGCATCTATCAGCTAACAATTAATTGCGGCAATTACCTCACCCTAGCCGCCAGCTCCTCAACCACATCACTACTGCCCTGGCTGTGCCTCTCTGGGATCTTAGGAGGTATTTAGCTGCAGCTGGGGAGGAGGAAGGATAGGTAGGTAGGGTAAGTAGTTGCGGAAAACGCTCCAAAAATCGCTAGGCATGATTAGAAAATCGCTAGGCACATGCCTAGGAAAATCACATCAAAAAGCGCTGAGCGTTTGCGATTACGCTAACGCTTTTTGGTGTGCACTGGCCCTAAGTCTGTGATATATATATATATATATATATATATATATATATATATATATATATATATATATATATATATATATCCTACCTAATAAAACCTAAGTGTCCAGTGGTTTGTAGCGTCCCTGGTAATTTGTTGTTGCTGCGCTTGTGCGCAGTAACTTAGAGCTGGAGGGACCAGGGAGGGAGGTTGGTGGGCGAGCAGTTGGGTGCGTGGCGGGTGCGCGTGACGGGTGCACGGCGGGCATGCGCGCATCCTGAGTGACTGGCAATTATATGGTAGAGGAAGAAAGCACTTACAAAATAGCACCTCCCACAGCAAAGTTTGAAAAAATATAACAAAAATCTTTATTCAACATTGGGTATACCAATAAACAACACCTGTGCAATGAAGAAAAAAAAAAAAAAAAAAAAAAAAAAAAAAAAAAACAATACACACAAATAAATATTGCATATATAAGATTATGAAAAAAAGTGCACAATTGCTATATTGCATGGAACAAGGAATCCCCTCAGAGGACAAGGTCCTGGATCTTGTCCTCTGAGGGGATTCCTTGTTCCCTGCTGTGCTGCTGAGATTGACTTTACCACTTCTGGGCTAAGTATCTCCTATTTTTTTGCACTACTCCACTTTATGCTCTTTTTCCTATGGGCTGCTCCTGTGCCTTAATTTTTTATTAGGCATCTAATCACTAGTAATACTGTATACTTGGATAGCAATTGTGCACTTTATTTCATAATCTTATATATGCAATATTTATTCGTGGGTTTTTTTTTTTTTTTTTCATTGCACAGGTGTTGTTTATTGGTCTTGCATCACACTAGGTTGTATACTGAACCCGGGTTCTCCCCCTGTTGGACTCAATATTGAGCCTACTGTGGGGTTCTATATCTGACAGCAGCATTGTGTCATTATCTATATATATAATAGAGTAAGGGTGCATACACACATCAGACTATAGTCTTTGGAAAGTGAAAGATCACAGACCAATCTTACCACCCTTCATGTAGTATGAGAGCCATACTCTACACAGTCTTTTCTATGGAGCTGAACTCCACATCAGAAAAAAATCTTTGCAAGATGCTGCACACACAGATGCTGTACAGACACAAAAGATCAGTATCTGCAAAAGATCTGTTCCTGCCAAAAATCCATTCCTGCAAATTGCAATGATAGTCTATGAGATCTGCAGATCATCATACACACATGATTTAACTGACATTCATCTGCAGATCAAGCAATCATCCGCAGATCTGAAAATCCATCCTGGTGGATCTGATCTGCAGATGAATGTCAGTTAAATCATGTGTGTATGATGATCTGCAGATCTCATAGACTATCATTGCAATTTGCAGGAATGGATTTTTGGCAGGAACAGATCTTTTGCAGATACTGATCTTTTGTGTCTGTACAGCATCTGTGTGTGCAGCATCTTGCAAAGATTTTTTTTCTGATGTGGAGTTCAGCTCCATAGAAGAGACTGTGTAGAGTATGGCTCTCATACTACATGAAGGGTGGTAAGATTGGTCTGTGATCTTTCATTTTCCAAAGACTATGGTCTGATGTGTGTATGGGGCCTTAGTGCCTCAACCTTCGAGCAAGAAGAAGAAGTAGCGCCCCGCCCCCAGGGCCGGTCCAAGCAAGAAGAAGGGGCTGGTCCAAGCAAAAAGAAGAAGTAGTGTCATATCAAACCAAGGGCAAAGAGGGATAATTTGCATATTCAGTAGCAGTGCATTGTGGGTAACCACACATGTTCACTTATAGCTGAATTATTGCAGATTTGCTTCTGTTTTAAGAAGGAAAATTACACCAAGCTTTGCTTTTTTTAGCAGGAGGGCTTTTTGGTCTCTTTTATCCTCCTATACATTCTTAGTAGTTTGGGTCACCCTGAGCTGCTTGGCTACTCTGTTGTACTGGTCCAAGCTCTATCTCATACAACCTTAACAATCCCTGCCATGTACTACTGATGAGGACCAAATGTCTAAAATAGGCTGTTGCATGTGGGTTTGATATGACTGTGTAAAACTTAAAGCTATAGGCTTGCTTGTCTTACCAAGGGGAAAAGGAATAATTTGCATATTTAGTAGCAGTGCATTGTGGGTAACCACAAATGTTCACTTATAGCTGAATTATTGCAGCTTTTCTTCTGTTTTAAGAAGGCAAATTACACCAAGCTTTGATTTTTTTAGTAGAAGGTCTTTTTGGTCCCTTTTATCCACCTATACATTCCGAGTGGTTTGGGGCACCCTGAGCTGCTTGGTTACTCTGTTGTACTGGTCCAAGCCCTATCTCATACAGCCGTATCAATCCCTGCCACGTACTGATGAGAACCAAAAGTCTGAAACAGGCTGTCTACATGTGTGTTTGATATGACTGTGTAAAATGTAAAGCTATATGCTTGCTATACACCTGTGTCTCTGGATGCTTGCTTGGCTTATCAAGGGGGAAAAGGGGTAATTTGCATATTTAGTAGCAGTGCATTGTGGGTAACCACAAATGTTTACTTATAGCTAAATTATTGCAGATTTTCTTCTGTTTTAAAAAGGCAAATTACACCAATACAGTGTGCGGCATTGCAGGAAGTGACGACAGTGGAACGCACGATGGAACACGGAAGAGGTGAGTCATCCCCGCCCGCTGCCTCTTACTAATAGTGGTGGCTGCTACTGTGCTTAAGCAGGAGGGGGAGCGCACATGGGGGACCCAGATGAGGAGGGGAGGAGGGGGGGGTTCCTGCTGAGCTTAAGCTGGAGGTAGAGCACACATGGGAGACCCAGTTGAGGGGAGTTCCAACCCCCCTCCCCGCCGCTGTGCCCAATACCCCATTCCTGCCCTTTACCCTCTTATGCGGCGTATGCTACGCCGCGGGTCGGCTAGTACAATATATTGCATTTAGAGTGATTGTTTCATATGCAGCAGGGATCATGTTGGAATATTTGCTTGGTTTTTAAATGGTTTTATTCTTTATTGAATCATCAGTACTGTGATTATTAATATACCCAATGTTGAATAAAGATTTTTGTTATACTTTTTCAAACTTTGCAGTGGGAGGTGCTATTTTTTAAGGGCTTTCTTCCTCTACCATATAATTGCTCTTGTTTTGAGCCCTAGCACACACAGTTATTTGGTTGAGGTGTTGCAGACACTCCCTAGAAACTCCTGAGTGACTGGCGGCCGCGTTAAAAAACGACCTAGAGCCCGTTTTTAAACGGGCTTGGGTCTACTAGTATATATATATACAGGATCTTCTCAAAAAATTAGCATATTGTGATAAAGTTCATTATTTTCTGTAATGTACTGATAAACATTAGACTTTCATATAGTTTAGATTCATTACACACAACTGAAGTAGTTCAAGCCTTTTATTGTTTTAATATTGATGATTTTGGCATACAGCTCATGAAAACCCAAAATTCCTATCTCAAGAAATTAGCATATTTCATCCGACCAATAAAAGAAAAGTGTTTTTAAAACAAAAAAAGTCAACCTTCAAATAATTATGTTCAGTTATGCACTCAATACTTGGTCAGGAATCCTTTTGCAGAAATGACTGCTTCAATTCGGCGTGGCATGGAGGCAATCAGCCTGTGGCACTGCTCAGGTGTTATGGAGGCCCAGGATGCTTCGATAGCGGCCTTAAGCTCATCCAGAGTGTTGGGTCTTGTGTCTCTCAACTTTCTCTTCACAATATCCCACAGATTCTCTATGGGGTTCAGGTCAGGAGAGCTGGCAGGCCAATTGAGCACAGTAATACCATGGTCAGTAAACCATTTACCAGTGGTTTTGGCACTGTGAGCAGGTGCCAGGTCATGCTGAAAAATGAAATCTTCATCTCCATAAAGCTTTTCAGCAGATGGAAGCATGAACCCACTTTTGAACCAGAAACAGCGGCAAAAGCGCCTGACCTGGGCTACAGAGAAGCAGCACTGGATTGTTGCTCAGTGGCCCAAAGTACTTTTTTCGGATGAAAGCAACTTTTACATGTCATTCGGAAATCAAGGTGCCAGAGTCTGGAGGAAGACTGGGGAGAGGGAAATGCCAAAATGCCTGAAGTCCAGTGTCAAGTACCCACAGTCAGTGATGGTCTGGGGTTCCATGTCAGCTGCTGGTGTTGGTCCACTGTGTTTTATCAAAGGCAGGGTCATTGCAGCTAGCTATCCAGAGATTTTGGAGCACTTCATGCTTCCATCTGCTGAAAAGCTTTATGGAGATGAAGATTTCATTATTCAGCACGACCTGGCACCTGCTCACAGTGCCAAAACCACTGGTAAATGGTTTACTGACCATGGTATTACTGTGCTCAATTGGCCTGCCAACTCTCCTGACCTGAACCCCATAGAGAATCTGTGGGATATTGTGAAGAGAAAGTTGATAGATGCAAGACCCAACACTCTGGATGAGCTTAAGGCCGCTATTGAAGCATCCTGGGCCTCCATAACACCTGAGCAGTGCCACAGGCTGATTGCCTCCATGCCACGCCGCATTGAAGCAGTCATTTCTGCAAAAGGATTCCCGACCAAGTATTGAGTGCATAACTGAACATCATTATTTGAAGGTTGACTTTTTTTGTTTTAAAAACACTTTTCTTTTATTGGTCGGATGAAATATGCTAATTTTTTGAGATAGGAGTTTTGGGTTTTCATGAGCTGTATGCCAAAATCATCAATATTAAAACAATAAAAGGCTTGAACTACTTCAGTTGTGTGTAATGAATGTAAAATATATGAAAGTCTAATGTTTATCAGTACATTACAGAAAATAATGAACTTTATCACAGTATACTAATTTTTTGAGAAGATCCTGTGTGTATATATATATATATATATATATATATATATATATATATATATATATATATGTATATGTATATATATGTATATGTATATATAATGTATATGTATATATATGTATATGTATATATAATGTATATGTATATATATGTATATGTATATATATGTATATGTATATATAATGTATATGTATATATATATATATTTATATATATATTATCATATATATTCCACATCAATCATGTATATATATGCATATCTACTGTATATATATATATATATATATATATATATATATATATATATATATATATATATATATATATGTATATATATATATATATATATATATATATATATATATATATATATATATATATATACATATATATATGTATGCATATCTACTGTATATATATATGTATATATGATAATATATATATATTCCACATCAGTAATGATCAAATAACAACTGCTGGCTGCTGCCTATCTTCTCTCTCCTGGACCTAAACACACACACACTGACCTGCGCCATGTGCGCTCTCACTGAGCGGCTGTCAGACTCTGATTGGATCGCCGACTGAGTGAGCGAAGAGGGAGGGCGAGGGCCAATGACGTCAGCAGCAGCTGGCGTGATGACGAGCGCGGGGGGCGCACGCTGATTGGCTGAGGGCTGGACTGGAGTGTAGAGCGTCCGTTTGCCATGGCAACGGCGACACTCAGCCAGCCAGCCTCCGTGTTTCTTCTTTTTCGGTAACAGTGGCGGGCAGCGCAGAGCGGGCATGGCTGGGCAGGAAAATAAGATTATTATGCACATTGCTGGTGATCATGGGGCCACTTAGCTACACACAGTGGCAGACGGATTACATGCTTGGGGGCTCAGAGGGGGCCCTTTAGACCCCGAATGGGGCCCCAATCAGGTGCTTTTTGTGCCTGCTTGATGGTCCGGCCCTGCCAATGGCCACAAATTTACGGAAAGCCTCAGAGTCCACCAGCTGGCATGGTAACAGCTGGCGAGCTAACAGTTCCGCCAAGCCAGCTGTCAGACGCCGAGCAAGGGGGTGACTGGCAGACAATCGCTTCTTCCGCTCAAAGATTTCCTTCATGGATACCTGGCTACTGCTGTGGGTAGAGGAGCAGGAACAGCTCAAGGTGAGAGGCGGCGTGGAGGAGGGTAGCTGTGAAGATGCAAGGGAGAAAGCGGCTGAAGATAATGCACCTGAAGGGGGAGGAAGAGGAGAAGGAGGGTGGTTTTGCGTTTGTGTGCTGCTTTTCCACAGGTGGTTATCCCATTGCTGTTTGTGCTTTTTCATCATGTGCCTTTGTAAGGCAGTTGTCCCTACGCGGGTCTTGGTCTTTCCACGACTTTTTGGTGGCAGAGAGTACAGATGGCATTGCTCTCCTCTGATGCAGACACACAAAAATTTTTTCAAACCGCTGAGCCCTGGAATGATGGCACTTTGGTGGTGGCGTCAGCAGCTGACGTTGAAGGGCATGTTGGCTGGCTGTCCATAGGTGGCGATATATGCCGCCGGACTCTGCCACGAGATGTTTCTGACAACGAGCTCCCCCTGCTTCTTTCAGCAACTTGTCTCCTCCTACTCCTCTCTGACTCCCTCTCTGAGCCGTCCCCCTGGTCATCATGTCTATTAGGATCCCACGTGACATCCATGGCAGTATCACAGTATCATCATCATCGTCATCATCATAATCATCCTCCCCAGCTTTGCTTGTATCAGACACCTCCAAAACTGCACCAACAGCAGGTACTTCATCATCCTCACATCTTACGTCCGTAGTGCCGCCTGACTCACACATATGAGGTGGTGTAACTTGCTTAGCGCCTTCATCTTGCTGTAACAATAATGGCTGTGAATCAGTTAATTCCCCACCAAACAACTCCTGCAAAGTGTCAAATGGAGTGGATGTGGTGCTTGTAGTAGCGCTGGTGGCTGCGGAAGATGAGGTGTTCTGTGTTAAATAGTCAACTATGTCCTGACAATCTTGGGAGTTGAGGGCATGTTCCTTTTTCTGAGCACTGTACTTTGGTCCAGGGACGCACAAAATCACATCAGCACGACCTCAAACAGACCTGCCGGGTGGCCTGTCTCTGGCTCTGCCTCTGTCTGTTGTTTTGTCCATATTGGGGGGGGGGGATGGTGAAAGGTATGCACTGACCTGACTAATTCAATGTGCAGTCACACAGGTGCAGTGAAAAGGTATGCAGTGACTGCTGGTAGAACAATGTGCAGTCACACAGGTGCAGTGAAAGGTATGCAGTGAATGGTATTACAATACAATGTGCAGCTGTCACACAGGTGCAGTTAACAGGTATGCACTGACTGGTATATAAAACAGCATGCGGTCACACAGGTGCAGTGAAAGGTATGCACGGACTGGTATCAATACAATGTGCAGCTGTCACATACACCGGTGCAGTGAACAGGTATGCAGTGACTGGTATAGAAAACTGTGTGCTGTCACACAGGTGCAGTGAAAGGTATGCACGGACTGGTATCAATACAATGTGCAGCTGTCACACACATACACGCAGTGAAAAGGTAGGCACTGAATGTGCTGGGCCTGCTGCAAGGGCCAGCTGCGACAGACAGGGCTGCATATGCAAGTGCCAGTGGGCCATACACAAAAAAAAAAAAAAAAAACATCACAAGAACATTAGCTCTCAAAAGAGCTGTTTTGGGGGTAATAAGTATCAGCAAGGAGCAAGCTAACAAGCCTAACAAGAGCCTAACTAAGATATCCCTAATCTCTGCAGCAACCTCTCTCCCTTCTCTCACTAGCAATGCAGCACCCAGAGTTATAAAATGGCCAACGCTGCTGCCTTTTATAAGGGGGGGGGGGGGCTCCAGGAGGGAGTGCTGCCTAATTGGCTGCCATGTTTTTGCTGACTGTGATGTAGAGGGTCAAAGTTTAGCCCAAAGATGTAGTATAGGGGGTGGGTCGAACTCGCATAAAGGTCACGTTTGATTGCGAACGCAAACCAGCGATGTTCACGTGAATAAGTTTGCATGCGAACCGTTTGGGTCATCTCTAGCAGCCAGACATTGTGCCCCCCCAAAAAAATTTGAAGCTGGAGCCACCACTGCTAATACTTTTTGCTATAGACCCTGAACAAGCATGAAGCAGATCAGGGACTCGACTCAAAAGAGAGTGCTAACACTTAGCACACCTGTGAAAAGCAGGTTTTCACCTGCTTATTGACATTGGGCGTAAACGTGACTTTTTGCGCGAAGTCATTACTTTGCGCGCATAAAGTTTTGAGCACATTAAATCGCATGCAAACCCGCTTAGCACGGGCGTGCCCAGCATACACTCGAATAGGTTAGCACGTGAAGTCCACCTGTTGCGCGCGATACGTAACGTCGTGCGCGCGATAAATAGTTAATACGCGAATGTGAAATTTGCATGTGCGAAATGGGTGCAAAGTGGCTTGCACTCATGTTTGCACATGCAAACCTTTTAGGCATGCTAACTGAGTTAGCACTCTTTTGTGAATCGAGCCCCAGGTGTCTGTGACAAATCTGACAAGTTAAAGGGACACTGTAGAGGGGTCAGGGGAAAATGAGATGAAGTTACCCGGGGCTTCTAATGGTCCCCCACAGACATCCTGTGCCTGCGCAGCCACTCCCCAATGCTCCGGCCCCGCCTCTGGTTCACTTCTGGAATTTCAGATTTTAAAGTCTGAAAACCACTGCACCTGCGTTGCCATGTCCTCGCTTCCCCTGATGGCACCAGGAGCGTACTGCGCAGGCCCAGTATGGTCTGTGCCTGCGCCATGCGCTCTTGGTGACATCAAGGGAAGCGAGGACACGGCAATGCAGGTGCAGTGGTTTTCAGACTTTAAAGTCTGAAATTCCAGAAGTGAACCAGAGGCGGGGCCGGAGCATTGGGGAGTGGCTGCGTGGGCACAGGATGTCTGCAGGGGACCATTAGAAGCCCCGGGTAACTTCAACTCATTTTCCCCCTACCCCCCTACAGTGTCCCTTTAAGCCGCATGCTTGGTTCAAGTGTGTGATTTAGACCCTACTGACCAGAAAGATCACCAGGACTGCCAGGCAACTGGTATTGTTTAAAAGGGAAGAAATATGGCAGCTTCCATAGGTCTTACACCTCAGGTTCCTTTTAAGCTATTTTAGCTATTTTATTTGTTTTTGTGTATGACATCCTGGACAACTGAGAATTTTCACAAGAAAATGATCTTGAATCTTGATACAAATATAAATCAGATTAGTAACCTGTTAGTAACCTGTTTATTCTGAATTTTAGGAACAGTCGAGCAAAGAAAAAAGTTGTCATCTGCATTAATAATTTCCCTGGTTGTCCCTCTTGGCTTCCTTCTCCTGTTTATTCTCCTACTGGTATATTGGAGAAAAAGAAGAGGTGAGATATTTGTCTAAATGTTATTAGCATGCAGGGCTGGAATTACCATAAGGCACTGTAGGCATGTGCCTACAGACGCCTGATGATGGAAAGGCAGCTCACTCCCCTCCCCAAGTGCCTCCCTCCCTCCTTCCCCATGCAGGGTCCTCATGAGAGAGTAAATAAGAGGTTTCTCACCCTGCTCTCGGCATTCCACTGACGAGATCTCCTTTCAGTCAGGGGCATCTCTATCAACTTATTACTGAGGACATCTCTGGATGCCTAATACTTGGGGGCACCTCTAGCTAATTAATACTTGGGGGCAGCTCTAGCAATTTAATACTTGGGGGCACCTCTAGCTACTTACTATTGAGGGTACTTCTGGCTACCTAATACTAAGGGGCACCTGTAGCTACTTCTGACGGGCAAGGGAAGAAAGGGAGAAATGACAGCAGCAACAGCCAGAATACTTGCGGTGCTGTTCGGCGGTTGTTTGTAGGGTCATAGAGCACGAAGTCCAAGGTGCTGGGACATCTTTGCCTATAGGCTCCTGTGAGGTAAGTCGGGTCTGTTAGCATGGCTGTGGCAATGATATGATTGCTAGTATACTGTTAGGGGTAAGAGAAAACAAGGGTCTTATACTCCGGTTCTAATGAAAAGTTTAAAGGGGAACTTCAGCCTAAACAAACATACTGTCATTAACTTACATTCATTATTTTAATTAAAATAGATAAGTAATATAGTCTCTTACCCACCCTGTTTTAAAAGAACAGGCAAATGTTTGTGATTTCATGGGGGCAGCCATCTTTTTCATGGGGGCAGCCATCTTTTTGGTTGAAAGGAGGTGACAGGGAGCATGAGACACAGTTCCAACTGTCCTGTGTCCTGATAACCCCTCCCTGCTGCACGCACTAGGCTTCAAATCTCAAATTCAAAACTTGGAAAAAAAATGTTTGCAACAAAACAGCAGAACGAGAACAATATCAAAAATCCCATCATGCTTTGCACAGCATCAGGGGAAAAATACCCGAGCAGATTTCTTCTGTGCAGCTAAAAATGATGCTTGGGTAAGAAAAACAAATTGCTGATGCTGTGAAACTGTTAAAGAAATACCAAGTATTTTCAGTGTTGCTGAGTAAATTTTTAGTCTGGAGGGTCACTTTAAGGCTAGGCTCACAGTAGGACGTTGCGATGCTGCCAGTTCTAGACTTTTTGCTGCCGGAGGCAAATTTTTGAGGATCCCCCCCCCCCAACTTGGAATGATAGTACAGCACCCGACAATTTTCACCGCATGTTATAGCTGCGGTGCGCCCCCCAAAAAAACACCCTTAGGATAGGTAGGTAGCCAGGTATGGGTGCCCCCAGTATTGGTTAGCCAGGTACAGTTGCCCCCAGTATAGGTTAGCCAGGTACAGTTGCCCCCAGTATAGGTTGGCAAGGTGCTCTCTTCACTTCCTGTTCTGCCTGGTGCTGCCCCTAGACTTCTGTCGCCTCACTTGGCATGATGGGCGGACCGGGCCTAACGCACTGCAATGATAATCCTATGGGACGTTCACAGTGCGACGTTATCATCGCATTGTAATGTGTAGCATTATGGTAACGCACTGCTGCAGTGTGTTACCTCAAAACAGACACGTTGCCAGGAACGCATACTTTTCATTGCCTGTATGCTTTGCTGTATCTACTGCATGCTATGGTAATGCAGTGTTAAAGTGCATTATTGTTGTGTTGCGTTGCATTGCAATGGGGTAGCTGGATAGTGTAATGGTTAAAGAAACGCGTAGTTCTACGCAATTACGCTTCGCAAACTACGGTTTCAAAATCAGAAGCTTCGCTACGTTTGCATTTCGTAGACTACGCATTAAAATACGCATTAAAATACGGAAGCTTCGCGTAGTGCGAAGCGTAGTGTATGCGGACGCTTATGCCCTTATGCGGAAAAATTTTCGCAATAATCCGCTAAATATGCACATGGGTGAACTAATATATGCGTACATTCCACCTTCCAATGCGAAATTGTATACATATAGAAGGGCAATAATATTTCTGCGCATGCGCAATGATCCTTATAGACGCAATTACCGCACACGTAGTTGACTTCGCAATACATACGTCAACTACGCGTAGCGGGTGAAGCTTCAAATAGCGGTACTACGACTACGCGGAAATACGTACGCAATGTTTTTAAACTTCGTCTATGAACTACTATGCGTAGTTGCGGACTACGACGCGTAGATTCGCAATGGCGTAGTTTACTAGCAACCCTGTTGGGGTTGTTAATATACATGCATTGTGAGTTTGGAGGAGAGTCTGACAGACAAATGACCTTTATCCCCAACCCAATGTATCACTTTTGCACTAAGGGGTAGTATAATCTGTTCGAACTATCTATTTTAACCCAAATTTATTAAAAGTTACGTTTTATTAATAATACCCAATCTCCGAATAAGGTTTATCTAGTGTTTTTTCGTATTGCAAATCAGGTGTGTTTTTTCTCTTCCTGTTCAGTAAGCCAGCACCTATTCAGTAGGAGATCTTGGGCAAGACTCCCTAACACTAATACTGCCTATAGAGCGTGCCCTAGTGGCTGCTGCTCTGGCGCTTTGAGTCCACCAGGAGAAAAGCGCAATATAAATGTTCTATGTGTTTCCTGTGTCTTAATGTCGCGTTGCGACTTTAATGTCGCACCACAAAGCAACGTCCTACTGTGAACCTATTCTAAAGGTTTGCCCCTTCTGCTTTCTAATTGGACGACAATGGCAGGAATAAGCTGAGAGATCATTATGTTTAAACTAGAGATAGAACCAATCCCAAATTTCCTCAAATCTGAATCCAAAAAGATTATTTAATCTCAAATCTAACGAACCCTGTGCATAGAATTGTGCGATACATGTAATAGTAATAGTAGTTAGACGCAATGAATAGTAGTTAGACTTACAATATACTATTCTAAGACTAACTATTATTCTTACATGGATCACACAATTCTTATGTTCAGGATTTGTTAGTTTCGAGATCTGAGAGATTTGTTAGATTCAGGAGATTCAAAAGAATTGAGAATCTTTTTGGATTTGAGGAAAATCGGGATTTGTCCCATCTTTAGTGCAAACCATCAATACACACTGCTTATGTAGAACTCTCTGTAATGTCCTCTAGGGGGCAATATACCCCAGTCCATGATCATTGCCTATATCAGCTGCCTACTTTTTCCCCTTTTTATTGTTTTCATTAAATACTGAAGTGCATTTTTTTTTTAAGTTAACAAAAACTAAGGATACTTTAAAGAGTAAACAAATAAGCACATAATGGGCTTGACTCACAAAGCTACCGTGTTGCCCGTGAATTTTCATGTGCAAATGAGAACTTTCGTGTGAAAAAATCGAATTTGTGCACGGATATTCGTGATTGTACATGAAAACCATTATGCGTGTTATAGCGCGTACAAACTGCTAGTGCCACTGTGATAAGAGTTATCACGGCTTTGGGAATCATGCTCCATATGGTGATGCTTTATTTTTGTCTATAGCTAAATATGATAATGTTTACTGCCTGTTATTCAGAATCGAAAGAGCCTTAAGGGTGAACAATAACACTGATTAACCATTTCAATTTTATTTCAGCCACAGCCAATCACAAGCTGGCCAATCCCACTCCTAAGGTTAGGTGTCAGTTGGCACCATCATAACTATCCTATGTTCCTGTGGATGCTACTTTTGATTTGGAAAGTAGGCCATGGTGCACAATTCAGTAAAAGAGGAAGTTTAAAATGAGTGATATGTACCCTCTACTAGGGTGGAAGGGCGGGGGGGCACTACATTCACATAACTATCTCCACTTTTACAGAATTGAGCACCATGACCTACTTCCTCAATCAAAAATGGCAGCTACAGTCCCATTTACAATAGTTTAGAGGGTGCCGATTTTAGGTGTTAATCAATCAAAATTACGAACAGACAGCCATGTTAGGGTCATCAATATCCAACAAATTTGATCTCAGTGATCAGATCTGTTAGGGAAAAATCAATAAGTGTATGGCCACTTAAAGGGCCACTTAAGGCTATAAAAAAAGTATTTTACTCACCTGGGGCTTCCACAAGCCCCCTGCAGCTGTCCGGTGTCCACGCAGTCTCGCTCGGATCCTCCGGGCCCCGCCGGCAGTTACTTCCATTTTTGGGGACAGGCCTGGGAACGCGAGTGATTCTTCGTGTTCCTTGCCGCAATAGTGCCCTTTATACTGCTATTGCGGCCAGGAAAGCAAAGACTCACTCGGGTTCCCAGGCCTGGCGGCGCCTGTCGCCGAAAACAGAAGTAGGAGGATCCGAGCGAGACTGCGTTGGCACCAGATGGCTGCAGGGGGCTGGTGGAAACCCCAGGTGAGTAAAACTCAACAGAGGCTGAACTGAACAGATCAACTGAAGTTGAACTGATGTCAAACCAAAGTCAAAATTCTGTGTACAACATTTCTGACTACCAGTATCTGTGTACCGCAGACTGCATATTCTCACATTGATGATGACATTTTATTTTTATTTCCATATGCAGCTCACAAGCAGAAGACATCAGGGTAGGTATTTATATCCATCTAGATCTACATCTCCCTTTCTCTCCCTCTCCCCCCCCCCCCCCTCTCTCTTTCACGCTCTCTTTCTCTCATTCCTTTGCATCACTTCTCATAGGCAGTGAGATACAGTGGGCCTGATGCAGTAAAGTCCGGTAAAGTTGTCCTGCACATGGAGCGCACAACAATTGTACCATTAGAAGGGCTTTATTTAGGGTTTGTGCTGCCCCGGTCACTTCAGACCTTTGACCCCCACACACACACCTTTGTGGGGAAGATGAGCATGGCTACACTAGTGGGTGGAGCCACAACCATTGGTGGGTAGCGCCACAACTTCAGTGGGCGATTCTGGCATTTCCTAGAAAAAAGTGCAATTTAAAGAGGAACTCCAGTGAAAATAATGTAAAAAAAAAGCTTCATTTTTACAATAATTATGTGTAAATGATTTAGTCAGTGTTTGCCCATTGTAAAATCTTTTAAATCCCTGATTTACATCCTGACATTTATCACATGGTGACATTTTTACTGCCGTCAGGTGATGTAGCTGCTGCTTGCTTTTTTAGCAGTTGGAAACAGCTATAAACAGCTATTTCCCACAATGCAACGAGGTTCACAGACAGGAAACTGCCAGGACCTGTAGGAGGGGTTTCACCACAATATCAGACATACAGCGCCCTCTGATGATCCGTTTGTGTAAAGGAATAGATTTCTCATGTAAAAGGGGGTATCAGCTACTGATTGGGATGAAGTTCAATTCTTGGTCGCGGTTTCTCTTTGAAGTCAGTGGGTCCATGTTTCCTCCCAAATATGAGTTAAATGAGCCTCAAACAAATAACTTTGAAGTATTGCCACCACCATAGACACACAATGGACATTGTTTTCTCTCAGAAAATGGTGGTAGGCATTAGATTGTTAACTCCTCTTAGGACAGTCAGTAACATGACTATGCATTCTGTAAAGGGGATCAGTGAATAATTGCGCACAGCGCCTATGCATAAAAATGGCGCCGCATTAAAAAGATACGCTTATCGCTATTTATCGTTAGTACTGCATAATAATGGCGCACAGGAAAAAAAGAAGAGAAACGGCACACACTAACGTTATTTATCAATAGTGGCACACACTAACGTTATTTATCAATAGTGGCACACACTAACATTATTTATCAATAGCGCCCTACATAAGCCAAACTGCAGACGTTATTTAACTTCAAAACGGTGAATAGATTTAATGTAACACTGTCAAGGTTAGGGTTAGGCACCACCAGGGAGGTCTTAGGGTTAGGAACCACCAGGGGGGGTCTTAGTGTTAGGCACCACCAGGGGGGGCCTTAGGGTTAGGCACCAACAGGGGGTCTTAGGGTTAGGAACCACCAGGGGGGTCTTAGTGTTAGGCACCACCAGGGGGGGTCTTAGTGTTAGGCACCAACAGGGGGTCTTAGGGATAGGCACCACCAGGGGGGTGGTTAGGGTTAGGCACCACCAGGGGGGTCTTAGGGTTAGTCACCACCAGGGGGGTCTTAGGGTTAGGCACCACTGGGGGGGGGGTCTTAGTGTTAGGCACCACTGGGTGGGGTCTTAGGGTTAGGCACCACTAAGGGGGTCTTAGGCTTAGGCACCACCAGGGGGTCTAGGGGTTAGGGATAGGTACAGGGAGGGTTCTGTGTGAGAGTAGGGTTAGGTATAGTTACAGTACAATTTACACCACCAGGGGGTCTTAGGGTTAGGCACCACCAGGGGGGTGGTTAGGGTTAGGCACCACCGGGGGGGGGGGGGTTAGGGGTTAGGGATAGGTACAGAGAGGGTTCTGTGTGTTAACACTAAATAACGATAAGGCTTTAACGCTAAATAACAATAAGGCTTTAATGTTAAATAGCGATAAGCGGCAAATGGATTAGCGGCAACACTGTGCGCCATTATTCACAGGCGCCATTTTCAGATGGATGCTCTGTAAAGTGCTACAGGAGTTGGCAGTGCTATATAAATACATTACAATACTATAGTAGGATATTAGACTGACTATGGCAATATTAGCTTGTGCGCTCCTTTGAGGACAGTCAGTGACAGGACTATGTATTCTGTAAAGTGCTGCAGGAGTTGGCAGTGCTATATAAATATATTACAATACTATAGTAAGATATTAGACTGACTATGGCAATATTAGCTTGTGCGCTCCTTTGAGGACAGTCAGTGACAGGTCTATGTATTCTGTAAAGTGCTGCAGAAGATGTCAGTGCTATATAAATACATAATAATGTTATGGTAAGAAATTAAACTATGACTATGGTAGGGATTCGATTGTGAGCTCCTCTGAGGACAGTCAGTGACATGACTATGTACTCTGTAACTTGCTGCAGAAGATGCCAGTGCTATGTAAATACATACTAATATTATTAGTAGGATATTAGACTATGACTATGGTAGGGATTAGATTGTGAGCTCCTCTGAGGACAGTCAGTGACATGACTTTGTACTCTTTAAAGTGCTGCAGGAGATTGCTATATAAATACATAATAATAATAATAATAACAATAATAATATGGTTGGACACTCAGTACAGACATCAGACAGGTAAAATATAACTGTGCAAACACATTAGGGAGGACGGTGGCTGGGGGTTTGCATTGTGTTCTAGATAATAGCATGCCTTTACCACCATGTATTCAATCGACCATGTCAACACAAGATTTCCCAGTATGTCCAATCAATACATTTTAACAATTTCTGTCCAAAATTGGTCAAATCGTTGATCAGGCAGGCTCTTAGTGGCATCAGTTTGCATCTGATTTGATAATTATTGATCGGCCGCCAAGTTGATTACGGAATAGCCACCTTTAATCTCATCAGAGGACATGCAATATTCTGTGAGATATGCGAGTCTAATCAATTATTTCCGACAGGACCAATCTGATTGCTGATTGTTTCTTCTGATCAATTTTGTATAGAAGTGATCGGAAAATTGATCAGAAAAACTTTCGGAAATCAGGTTGGACCTGTGGGAACTCAAACCTTGGGTGTAAAAAAGTAGACCTATCCACGGTGATAAATAGTACATATACTGTATATTCGTGCTGCAGTAGTAATGAGCAGAAATTACGCCCATGCATAATTACGCATCGTAATACGCAATTACGCATCATAATCATAATGCAAAATGTTGGGAGAAATTAATTAATTTCAGAATTAATTGTTACCGTTCATAATCATACATGAATTTACATCTAATTTACGCATAATTTTGTGCTGACTTTGTCGGTGAGTAGCAAAGTCCCCATACATGCTATTGCTACCAAAATTGCTACCTATGTTAAAAAGAATAGTGGGTACAAGGAACAAAAATAATTGTTCAAAAACGCCTTGTAGTTTTTTTTTTAAAAAAAAATTGATTTTAAATATACAAAAAAATTGTTTTTTAAACGGTCATTTTTCTGCGTTTAGAAAACAATTTTTTTTTTTGCATATTTAAAATTGATTTTTTTTTAAAACTACAAGGTCTTTTCTTTTTGAAAAATTATTATTTTTTTTTTTTACTTGTACCCACCATTCTCCTTAATATATGTAGCAATTTTGGAAGCTATAGCATGTAGGGGGACTTTGCAATTCACCACCAAAGTCGGTATGAAATTACGCAAAAAAGTTCCCCTGGGGGGTACTCACCTCAGTAGGGGGAAGCCTCTGGACCTTAATGAGGCTACTCCGTCCTCCTGTGTCTCACGACGGTCTCGCTGAAGCCCACGGAACGCACAGGCGACAATTTGTCGGCCTGTGCAATATCTACCTTTTCTGGCTCCAGCAGGGGGCGCTGTTGCGGCTCTTCCCACTTAGATAGGCGAAAATAGCTGATCTCTGTTGGGTCCGCTCTACTGCGCAGTCGCAGGAGACTTGTGCCTGCGCAGTAGAGTGGCCCGACGGAGTTCGGCTATTTTCGCACATCTCCGTGCAGAGAGCGGATACTGCGTCTGCGCTGGAGCCTGGGAGGTACATATTTACATTGCCACCGCTCCGGGGGGATTTACGCCGCCGCCATGGGACCGAGGAGGACGGGGGAAGCCTCAATAGGATCCGGAGGCTTCCCCCACCTGAGGTGAGTACCCCCCAGGGGACGTTTTTTCATTACAGTTTTTCTTTAATGACCTTGCACTCTATGTGAGCAACATCTCTTATATCTGTCTCTCTGTCATAGTTCTGTTTACATACTGTACTGCATCTCAGTGCCTCTGCTTACACATACATGAAGAAAGTCTTTAATAAAGTTTGTGTTCTTCCAGAAATATCGTTCTTGAGCCCATAGCAGCAGAACCAGTGGCACGGAACACATATCCAGGTACAGCATTTTGTCAATATTGTGTTTTTATTTCTTGTAAAAATACTGTATTTTTGGACCATAAGATGATCCAGACCACAAGATGCACACAGGTTGGTTTAGAGGACAAAAATCAGGGTAAAAAAACTAAATTAAACTCTGTGCATTGTTCAGGGGGGTCTTGTGGATCTTTTCCCTTCACCCCCCTCCCTAATCATTTCCCCCTTGTACCTATTGTGTCCTTCTCTGTCCCTCCTGTGTTCTCCTGTTTTCCTGTGTCTCTCTGTCCCCTGTGTCTCTTCTGTCCCCTGTGCCTCCTTTGTCACCCGGTACATCATCTGTCCTTCTGTCTCCATGTGTCTATTCCTTCTTTTCTGTCATACGGTGCCTATTTTGTCCCACTATGTCCTCAGTTTCCCAGCTAAGGCTGGGAGCACACTCTTCTGTCGGTTTTCTGTGTGCGTTTTCTGCACACCTTATGTGACTGTATGTGTGGAAACATACACATTTTATCGCGGATGCTAATGTGACTGATATTTTAGGGGAGGGTTGGAGGTGCACAAGGTGTAAATGTCTTAGTTGGTTGTTAAAACGGTAAAAAGATCTTACTTTAGTTCTGCCAATTTCAAGAAAGCAAGGTTTTTTATTAACAGTATACATTTTTTATTATGCACATCAGACAATGCATTTCACGGCTACAACCACTTCATCAGGTCAAATTCAAGTGCCCTAGAAGAGGATCGACAGAAGCTCAGGGCTCAATCCGCATTTACAATATAATATAATACAGTACAATAATATAATACAATACAATAGCATTACTTTGTTTTATATAAAAACATATATAGAAATACAACACAAACGCGTACGTACAAAAAGGGCGCCCGGACAAAAAGGGCGCGGGGTGTAAACTCTAAATAATAATTAATCATTAATAGGGTTTATAAAAATAGTGTGCTATATTTCGTTTACAAATAAGGTTTAACAAAATTATAAATAATTAAATAATGTTTATGAAGTCGGAAATTGTGAAAACGTTAATCTTCCCTGTTTCTAAAGTTAAACTTATAATTACGTTTATGAAAAAAACAATAATATATGTTTAATTGTTATAATTCTATATTATTGTGAATAACCTTCATTTACGGTTTGTTCTTATAATAAAATCTGAAAATATTCTTTATAACGATGATATAAATATAACTACGTTCGTAATAAGTGTTGTAAAACATTAGTAATTATTACTAAAATTTTACTAAAACTATACCTAAGCCTACTCTTACACAGAACCCTCCCTGTACCTATCCCTAACCCCTAGACCCCCCTGTTGGTGCCTAAACCTAAGACCCCCCTGTTGGTGCCTAAACCTAAGACCCCCCTGTTGGTGCCTAAACCTAAGACCCCCCTGTTGGTGCCTAAACCTAAAACCTCCCTGTTGGTACCTAAACCTAAGACCCCCCTGTTGGTGCCTAAACCTAAGACCCCCCTGTTGGTGCCTAAACCTAAGACCCCCCTGTTGGTACCTAAACCTAAGACCCCCCTGTTGGTGCCTAAACCTAAGACCCCCCTGTTGGTGCCTAAACCTAAGACCCCCCTGTTGGTGCCTAAACCTAAGACCCCCCTGTTGGTGCCTAAACCTAAGACCCCCCTGTTGGTGCCTAAACCTAAGACCCCCCTGGTGGTGCCTAAACCTAAGACCCCCCTGTTGGTGCCTAAACCTAAGACCCCCCTGTTGGTGCCTAAACCTAAGACCCCCCCTGTTGGTGCCTAAGTAACCCTCCCTGTACCTACCCCTAACCCCTAGACCCCCCTGTTGGTGCCTAAACCTAAGACCCCCCTGGTGGTGCCTAAACCTAAGACCCCCCTGTTGGTGCCTAAACCTAAGACCCCCCTGTTGGTGCCTAAACCTAAAACCTCCCTGTTGGTACCTAAACCTAAGACCCCCCTGTTGGTGCCTAAACCTAAGACCCCCCTGTTGGTGCCTAAACCTAAGACCCCCCTGTTGGTACCTAAACCTAAGACCCCCCTGTTGGTGCCTAAACCTAAGACCCCCCTGTTGGTGCCTAAACCTAAGACCCCCCTGTTGGTGCCTAAACCTAAGACCCCCCTGTTGGTGCCTAAACCTAAGACCCCCCTGTTGGTGCCTAAACCTAAGACCCCCCTGGTGGTGCCTAAACCTAAGACCCCCCTGTTGGTGCCTAAACCTAAGACCCCCCTGTTGGTGCCTAAACCTAAGACCCCCCCCTGTTGGTGCCTAAGTAACCCTCCCTGTACCTACCCCTAACCCCTAGACCCCCTGTTGGTGCCTAAACCTAAGACCCCCCTGGTGGTGCCTAAACCTAAGACCCCCCTTTATTATGTGGATAATAATGTTTTACTAATTGTGGATGCAAAAAATATTTTGCAATTTACGTTACGTACTGATCGCTTTATTTTGTGAATAATAATGTTTTACAAACAGTAAGGGATAAAACTTTAAATAATGTTTTAATTAGTTAAATAAGATAAATATGTTTAGTATTTTTATAAACGTTATTCGGCACGGGTGCATTTATAAACGTAAATCACCACAAGCACACTTATAAAATCATTAAAAATCTCCGGATGCCGTTTGTAAACGTTATTTATGTCCGGCGCCCTTTTTTCCTGCTCGGCGCCCATTAAACGCTATTTATTATGAGAGTGAATGGTGGCGCCCTTTTTGTCCACTAGCGGCATGCACCCTTTTTTCCCGCTTCCAACACAAACATTTGTGGTCAAAACCTGATATAACTGATAGAGAAAATGCCTGCAGTGCTTCACTGCTGTTTGTTTTTATCCCTGTGGGGCTCTTCATGCCTCTGTTGGCTTACATTTCAGTTGCAGCCTGGAGTGATGTCACTTGTTTGATGTCTGTATTTCAATCAGTGTATGGAACCTTAAAACAGAAACAGAGGCTGAACTGAAAATATCAACTAAAGTCGGACTTGATTTCAAACTAAATAAAAAATTCCATCTACATCACTCCTACCAGTATCTGTGTACTGAAGATTGTACATTCTCACACTGATGGTGGCATTGTAATTTTATATCTACATGCAGCTCACAAGCAGAAGACATCAGGGTAGGTATTTACATCCATCTCTCTCTCTCTCTCTCTCTCTCTCTCTCTCTCTCTCTCTTCTCTCTCTCTCTCTCTCTCTCTCTCTCTCTCTCTCTCTCTCTCTCTCTCTCTCTCTCTCTCTCTCTCTCTCACTCTCTCTCTCTCTCTCTCTCTCTCTCTCTCTCTCTCTCTCTCTCTCTCTCTCTCTCTCTCTCTCTCTCTCTCCTCTCTCTCTCTCTCTCTCTCTCTCTCTCTCTCTCTCTCTCTCTCATCAGTTCTCACAGGCAGTGAGATACAGTGAGCCTGATGCAGTAACGTCTGGTAAAGTTGTCCTGCACAGGGAGCGCACAACAATTGTATCGCTACCAGGGCTACATTTAGGATTTGTGCTGCCCTAGTCACTTCAGACCTTTGACCCCCCACTCCTTTGTGGTGAAGATTGGCATGGCTACACCAGTGGGTGGAGTCACAACGATTGGTGGGAACGGCCACAACTTCAGTGGGCGGTACCAATGACATTTCCTAGAAAAAGTGCAATTTAAAGTTATTGGGTCCATGTTTCCTCCTAAATATGAGTAAATGAGCCTCAAACAAATAACTTTGAGGAACTGCCACCATAAACACACAATGGACATTATTTTCTCCCAGAAGATGGTGGTAGGCATTGGATTGTGAGCTCCTCTGAGGACAGTCAGTGACAGGACTGTGTACTCTGTAAAGAGCTGCAGAAGATGTCAGTGCTGTGTAAACACATAATAATATTATGGTAGGGCATTAGGCTATGACTATGGTAGGGATTAGATTGTGAGCTCCTCTGAGGACAGTCAGTGACATGACTATGTACTCTGTAACATGCTGCAGAAGATGTCAGTGCTGTGTAAACACATAATAATATTATGGTAGGGCATTAGGCTATGACTATGGTAGGGATTAGATTGTGAGCTCCTGTAAGGACAGTCAGTGACATGACTTTTACTCTTTAAATCAGGCAGGCTCCTGGTGGCACCAATTTGCATCTGTTTTGATAATTATCGATCGGCCACCAAGTTGACTGAGGTATGGTCACCTTTAATCTCATCAGAGGACATGAAATTTTCTGTGAGATACACGAGTCAAATCGATTATTTCCGACAAGTCCAATCTGATTTCTGATTGTTTTCCTGATCAATTTTGTATAGAAGCGATCGGAAAATTGATCAGAAAAAAATTCAGAAATCAGATTGGACCTGTCAGAACTCAAACCTTGGGTGTAAAAAATTAGACCTTTCAATGGTGATATAGTACATATATATTTGTGCTACAGAGCTGTCTAGAAAAATTCACTAACAGAAAAAAAAAAGGGGGGGGGGGGTTCAGTTACGTAACTTTAATGACCTTGCACTCTATGGGCTTGATTCACAAAGCGGTGCAAACTGTTAGCGCGCTTGTAAAAAGCCCCTCTTCACGCCTAAAATCAGTTTGGTTGCGCTAACTAAGTCCCGCACGCAAAACTTTCCGCGCGCATACCGCTGTGCACACGCAATGTTTTGCGCGCTGGACTTTGCGTGCGATCGAAATTTTACTGGTGTGTGCTAAGTACTTAGCACCCTAGTTAGCACCTCCAAAGCCTTTAGGCATGCTAACTAGGTTAGCACCGCATAGTGAATCAAGCCCTACGTGAGCAACATCTGCTATAGGACAAAAAAGAGCACCAATCACCGCTCACTCAGACTGGGACAGTGCTGGAACCAGAAAGGCCAAATCCAAAGTCAGTAACAAGAAAGAAGAAGGGGGTCTGCACGTGTCCTTGAATGAGTCCTTTATTAACGTATCCAAATCACACCGAGTTACGCATCAACAGCTGACATGTTTCAGACCTACTGGTCCTTAATCATAGCCATAGTAGAAATGACACACAGTACCCATATATAGCCACACCCTGTGAAGGGGGCGGCCCTAAATATCAGGGATACGCCCTCAAACTTCACAAAAGGAGGGGGTATTAACAAAATCCATGGGTATGGAATTACAAAGTGTAAAAAATCTAAAAGGGTCAACATAATTATTTGTATCACAAAAACCCTCAAATAACATCCCCAATTAGATATTGTATAGAGTAAAATAATAAAAACAACTGTATATAGGGTAAAAGAGAGAAGAAAAGAAGCGGGCTCATGAGCAAAATTATGTGATTAAAGCTAAATCCCATCGAGAGTTCAGACCTTGAGGGAGCCTGGTACCCAACCTAAAAATCCATAAAGCCTCTCGGCTTTTCAACCGTTTAGATACGTCACCACCCCTCACATTCATAGAAATCCTTTCTAGGCCATGGAAGGAAAATGAGGACATATCGCCCTGATGTGCTTGGCGAAAGTGTTTCGCCACATGCGACACATTTGAAGTCAACCACCCGGGGCCGCAATAATGTTCTCCAATTCTGGCACGCAGAGGTCTAGTGGTGCACCCAACATATTGCAGGGCACAAACACTACAGGTGACTAAATAAATAACATGATGGGTGCCACAGTTGATGAACTGTTTTATAGGGAACCTGCGACCATTAGAGGCAGAAATAGCCTCCTGGGTCCGGGTATGGACATTGCAGTAGCGGCAAGTCCTAACACCACAGCGATAAGAACCTGTGGTATTAAGCCAAGTGGGGATCCTCGACCTAGAATTATAGAGGCTTGGGGATAAGGATTGAGCCAGGGTGGGGGCACGCCTACTCGCAAATCTGACCCCCTGCTGTAAAACACCACGTAGATCCTCATCACCCTCCAAAATTGGAAGGTATTTTTTCAAGATCGAAACGATCTTGTTATACTCTACACTGTATGTTGTCACAAACGTGGGTTTAGAACTATTTTTTGTATCACTTTGGCTGGCACCCTCCAAAAGTTGTTTTCTATCCCGAGAACTGGCCCGCATTTTGCCCCTTCTAATCATCCATTCTGGATACCCCCTCTCACGTAGTCTCATCTCCACCTTCTCAAACTCCTCTCCGAGCCAGGCTGCCTCCGAACAATTACGGCGGGCTCTAATAAATTCCCCTACGGGGACCCCGCGAATGGTATGTATTGGGTGACAGCTAGTGGCTCGGAGGGTAGTATTCCCACTACACGATTTCCGATATGTTTTGGTCTGTATTGCCCCTCCAATAGAGTCACCCACCAAGGTGATGTCCAGGTAGTCTATGGAGGTAGCGTGCCAATTGGAGGTGAACTGTAAATTGAGAGCATTGGAGTTGAGATAACTCAGGAAAGCGGGGATATCACCAGGGGCCCCTCTCCACACCAGGAGAAGGTCATCGATGTACCTCCCGTACCACGCAACACCCCCCAGAAGGCGGCTCCCACCCCCAAAGACGTAGCGCTCCTCCCACCACCCCATGTAGAGGTTGGCCAGGGACGGGGAAAACTTGGCCCCCATGGAAGCGCCACACCTCTGGAGGTAGAAGCCGCCATCAAACATGAAGTAATTGCGGGCCAGGAGGTACTCAACAGCCAAACAGATGAAGGCCCGGAGATCTTCAGAGTAGGTGGAGTATCTGTTTAGATGATATCTGATGGCTTCTACAGCGGGACCATGGGGTATACACGAGTAAAGGGCCTTAACATCAATAGTGATCCAAGAATAATGTTCTTTCCAAGTAAAACCCTCCATACCTGAAAGGAGATGCTTGGTATCCCTAATGTAGCCCGGGAGACGTCTCACCAGTGGCTGGAGCAAAGACCCTTTTAGATTTTTTACACTTTGTAATTCCATACCCATGGATTTTGTTAATACCCCCTCCTTTTGTGAAGTTTGAGGGCGTATCCCTGATATTTAGGGCCGCCCCCTTCACAGGGTGTGGCTATATATGGGTACTGTGTGTCATTTCTACTATGGCTATGATTAAGGACCAGTAGGTCTGAAACATGTCAGCTGTTGATGCGTAACTCGGTGTGATTTGGATACGTTAATAAAGGACTCATTCAAGGACACGTGCGGACCCCCTTCTTCTTTCCAACATCTGCTATAGCTGTGTCTCTGTCTTAGTTCTATTTACATACTGTACTGTACCTCTGTGCCTCTGCTTACACGTGAATGAGGAAAGCCTTTAATAAAGTTTGTGTTCTTCCAGAAATATCGTTCTTGAGCCCATAGCAGCAGAACCAGCAACACGGAAAACATATCCAGGTACAGCATCTCACCAATATTGTGTCTTTCTTTCCTGTAAAAATACTGCATTTTTCAGACCATAAGATGCTCCAGACCATAAGACACACATAGATTTAGAGGACAAAGATCAGGGTAAAAAAAACTAAATTAAGCCTGGTGCATCCATTGTGCAGGGGGGTCTTATGGATATTTTCCCTTCAGCCCCCCCTGATTATTTCCCCTTTGTACCTATTGTGTCCTTCTCTGTCCCTCCTGTGTCTTCCTCTTTTCTCATGTGTCCTCCTCTGTTCTCCTGTGCATCTTCTGTCCCCTGTGCCTCTTCTGTCTTTCTATCTCCATGTGTCTATCCCCTTGTGTCTGTCCCCCATTCCCTTTTTTGTCCCCCTGTGTCCTCCAGTGCTTCTTTTGTCCCACTATGTGCTCAGTTTCCCCCCATGTCTCTTGTCCTCAGTGTCCCTCAGTGCCTATTTTGTCCCCCTGTGTCCTCCGTGTCCCCTGTTGTCTCTTTTCTCCCCCTGTGTTCTCCAGTGCCTCTTTTGTCCCCCTGTGTCTTAATTGTCCCCTGGGGCCCCTTTTGTCCTCCTGTGTGCTCTGTGTCCCCTGGTGTCTCTTTTGTCCCCCTGTGTCCTCCGGTGCCTCTTTTTCCCCTGTGTCCTCCATGCCCCCGGTGCCTCTTTGGTCTTCCTGTGTCCTCCGTGTCTCCTGGTGCCTCATTTTAGTCCTCCGAGTCCCCGTGCCTCTTTTGACCCCCTGTGTCCACCCCCCAGTAGGGGGCATGCTTACCAAGGCAGCCATTGAGTCCCGCGACAAGCTGATGCAGGAATTCCTCCCTTGTGCCCAAAGCAGCTCCAGCTTACCAGGTCCTTATTTCATACTTAGTGGCCAAGCAGGTGGGAGGTGTTGCAGGGGAACCATCTAATGCAGCTGCAGGGAGAACCAGAAGCTGCAGGGGGCCCCGTAGGGGAGACGTTTATTTTCCCTGTCCTAGGAGAATGACATCTAAGGGAACGGAGAGAAAAAAAATCTGCTCTATGCACAATTGTTCTAATGACAGCCTCTGATAAGGAATCATACGAAGTTTTGCAGACAAAGATTTGTAGACAGTCCCTATTAAGTGTTCAGCAAGGTCTTACAGCACCCAGCATCTAACCTCTCTACCCCTCCCCTCTGTACTGTAGTGATGCTAGTGGAGAAGTCTGCAGAGCCAGTTCTGCTCCATCAGAGATGGACAGAGTTAGTGTAATAAAATGAGGCTGGGAGCACACTCATCTGTGGGTTTTCTGTATGCGTTTTCTGCCCCCCCCCCCCCCCCCATAGGGGTTGATTCACTAAACCGTAATATGACAAATATCACACCTTATCAAAGATATCACACCTTATCAAAGTTAACATGCCTTATCAGAGTAGCATAGCGAGTGCTACGAACTTATGCCTGCTAATTGCCAATGGCACTCGTCCTGCCCTGAGCCCCTGCAGCGCTCGCTATGCTACTCTGATAAGACGTGTTAACTTTGATAAGGTGTGATGTATTTGATAAGGTGTGATATTTGTCTTAGCACGGTTTAGAGAATCAATAGAGTGGGGCCGAACCTCCGATTTTAAGTTCGCGAACCGGGTTGCGTAAAAGTTCGCGAACCGCAATAGACTTCAATGGGGATGCGAACTTTGAAAAAAAAAATTATGCTGGCCACAAAAGTGATGGAAAAGATGTTTCAAGGGGTCTAACACCTGGAGGGGGCATGGCGGAGTGGGATACACGCCAAAAGTCCCGGGGAAAAATCTGGATTTGACGCAAAGCAGCGTTTTAAGGGCAGAAATCACATTGAATGCTATATGACAGGCCTAAAGTGCTTTAAAACATCTTGCATGTGTATACATCAATCAGGTAGTGTAATTAAGGTACTGCTTCACACTGACACACCAAACTCACCGTGTAACGCACCGCAAACAGCTGTTTGTGTAGTGACGGCAGTGGCGGGTTCACTGAACAGAACAGGTATGCAGTGGCGGGTTCACTGAGCAGTACAGGTATGCAGTGGCAGGTTCACTGAACAGGTATGCAGTGGTGGGTTCACAGAACAGGTATGCAGTGGTGGGTTCACAGAACAGGTATGCAGTGGCAGGTTCACTGAACAGGTATGCAGTGGTGGGTTCACAGAACAGGTATGCAGTGGCAGGTTCACTGAACAGGTATGCAGTGGTGGGTTCACAGAACAGGTATGCAGTGGTGGGTTCACAGAACAGGTATGCAGTGGCAGGTTCACTGAACAGGTATGCAGTGGTGGGTTCACAGAACAGGTATGCAGTGGCAGGTTCACTGAACAGGTATGCAGTGGTGGGTTCACAGAACAGGTATGCAGTGGTGGGTTCACAGAACAGGTATGCAGTGGTGGGTTCACAGAACAGGTATGCAGTGGTGGGTTCACTGAACAGGTGTGCAGTGGTGGGTTCACTGAACAGGTATGCAGTGGTGGGTTCACAGAACAGGTATGCAGTGGTGGGTTCACAGAACAGGTATGCAGTGGCAGGTTCACTGAACAGGTATGCAGTGGTGGGTTCACTGAACAGGTATGCAGTGGTGGGTTCACAGAACAGGTATGCAGTGGCAGGTTCACTGAACAGGTATGCAGTGGCGGGTTCACAGAACAGGTATGCAGTGGTGGGTTCACAGAACAGGTATGCAGTGGCAGGTTCACTGAACAGGAATACAGTGGCGGGTTCACTGAACAGAACAGGTATGCAGTGGCAGGTTCACTGAACAGGAATACAGTGGCGGGTTCACTGAACAGAACAGGTATGCAGTGGCGGGTTCACTGAACAGTACAGGTATGCAGTGGCAGGTTCACTGAACAGGTATGCAGTGGTGGGTTCACTGAACAGGTATGCAGTGGCGGGTTCACTGAACAGGTATGCAGTGGCGGGTTCACTGAACAGGTATGCAGTGGCGGGTTCACTGAACAGGAATACAGTGGCGGGTTCACTGAACAGAACAGGTATGCAGTGGCGGGTTCACTGAACAGTACAGGTATGCAGTGGCAGGTTCACTGAACAGGTATGCAGTGGTGGGTTCACTGAACAGGTATGCAGTGGTGGGTTCACTGAACAGGTATGCAGGTGGTGGGTTCACAGTACAGGTATGCAGTGGTGGGTTCACTGAACAGGTATGCAGTGGCAGGTTCACAGAACAGGTATGCAGTGGTGGGTTCACTGAACAGGTATGCAGGTATCCAGTGGGCTCACTGAACAGAACAGGTATGGTGGGCTCACTGAACAGAACAGGTATGCAGCCAGGAACAAGCTAAGCCTAACTAATCTTTCCCTATGAGAGACAGTCTGCAGCAGCTCGCCCTACTCTCACTAACGCAGGCACACGAGTGAGCGTAATGGCCGCCGCTGCCTGCCTTTTATTAGGGGGGGAGTGGCTCCAGGGGCTAGTGTAGCCTAATTGGCTACACTGGGCCTGCTGAATGTGATGTAGAGGGTCAAAGTTGACCCTCATGGTGCATTATGGGGCGAACCGAACTTCCGCAAAAGTTCGCCTGCGGGACGCGAACGCGAACCACGGAAGTTCGCATGGAACCGTTCGCAGGCGAACCGTTCGGCCCAACTCTGAGAATCAACCCCATCACCCCATCATGTGTGTCTGTATGTGTGAAAACCTGCACGTTTTATCACAGAAGCTAATGTGGTTGATAGAGAAAATGCGTGCAGTGCTTCACTGCTGTCTGTTTTTATCTGCATGGGGAAAACACATTCAAGTGTGCACTAGCCAAGTGAATAACATTGGCTCTCAGATTGCCTGTGCAGAAAGCGAGGGGGGGCACCCAAGGTTTTGCAGGGGAGGGGGGGGCTGAGTAATTCCTAGTTGCGCCCTGCATACAGGGATATCGAGCAGTACACCACGGTGTGAACTGTGAACCTTGGAATTGCTCGGTTGGATAGCCCTGCTGCTTATTGATGTGATTTTAAACCTTGCGGATACGTAAGTGCAATACTGGATTAGCGGGATGAGTCGGTTGTTAACGGAGTTACGCTATGATGCCGTTTTTATGTGTTATGTGACCAGATTAAAGCTTGAAGTTTAAACTTCTGGAATGAAGCTGTCCTTACTTATTGTGGAAGGATTTATTGCTATATATATATAAATAAAGCGCTATATCCACCTTGTATTTTGATTTGGCGATGATCTGGTCAGCCCCTTTACTGTAGGTGGAGGGTCTGCATGTGACACCATATAGGGTTTTGTCTGGATTTGAAACTTACTGAAAAAATGGAATGTAAAATAATACATTGGGACTTTTGGAAAACTTCGTTTTTTTGACAATTTTATACTGAAGGTGAGGAAAGAAAGAAAGGAAAACAGAAAACAAAAACAAACAAAAAAAATTGTGATAATGTTCTCTAAAAGGGTTGCTTTAAAATATTTGCAACAGCATGATATAATAACCTTTAAAGCAAAAAACATTTCTTTGTTACAGCTGATACAAAATGTGCAATACATCTTCAATGTGTCTACTTCCTGCTTTCATAGAAGCAGACATAGGCTTAACATCCTGTATTTACAAATTAGCTGCTCTGCCAAGGCAGCCAGCTAACTCAGCTGAGAGATCAAAGTACACTTGTAATTAGTCACAGATGAGGGGGGATTAGACAGGCTAAACTTTCTAAATACATACAGGGTGCACTTCTCTCTGTTTTCCTTCTGTCCTGCGCAAGAGTTTAGGTCCACTTTAATAGGCCCTTTCTTAACCACTTTACCCCCACATGTGCAGAAATCTCCGTCCCTTTTTCCACCCTGTCAACACCAGGGGCGGAGAAAAAAGTTTCCCAGCCTCATAACACTTCCTGCAAGCGTACTTCCTACGCTTGCAGGTCGCATGAGCAAAAAGTTACTGTGGCCATATTGTGACCAAATAGTAAAACTACACCCTCAAGCATTTTTCATATACAAATACATTAGTTTTACACTATAAATTAACTCATTACCTCCCACCCTCCCCAACTTTTTTTTTTTTGTAATTAAAAAAAAATTACAATAAAAAAAATACATAAATAGTTACCTTAGGGACTGATTTCTTTAAATGTTTATGTCAAGAGTGTATAACGCTGTTACTTTATAAACTATGGGCTTGTAATTTGGTATGGACCTTTATTTCCAAATAAAATATTGGCGCCAAACATTGCGATAGGGACATAATTTAAACAGTTTTATAACCAGGACAAATGGGCAAATAAATTTCATGGGTTTTAATTACAGTAGCATGCATTATTTAAAAACTATAATGGCGAAAAACTGAAACATAATGAATTTTTTCCCACATTTTTCCTATTTTCCCATTAAACCACATTTAGAATAAAATAATTCTTGGCATAATGTCCCACCTAAAGAAAGCCTAATTGGTGGCGAAAAAGACAAGATATAGTTCATTTCATTGTGATAAAGTAATGATAAAGTTATAGACGAATGAATGGAAGGAGCGCTGAAAGGTGAAAATTGCTCTGGTGTTTCAGGGGTAAAACCCCTCAGTTGTGAAGTGGTTAATATTATATCTTAAATAAGAAAATATTTGTCTTTCAGCGTATGAAAACATTGAGGGGATTAGACAAGCTCAAGTGGTAATGTATGAGTTTTTACTGCTACATGCATTTTGGTACCAATGTTTTAAATAGGAATAAAAGTACATCTGTCAGAAGAGAGCTGTGGAGGCTTCCATTTTGACCTCTTAAAAATACCTTTTTTCTGGCTGTCATGCATGTTTGTAATGCTAATGATATGTATACTTTCTAGCTTCAATGTTAAGGTGGCCATATACTGGCAGATGCTCACCAAATTTGAATATTGGTACTGCACACTGGAGATATATTTCACATTTCACCTTAAAATCAGTAAAAAGAATAAAAATCTGTGGAGCTACTGCCACAGTGAAGGGCCAACTGCAGGCCCCCAGGTCCCCCCCCCCCCCCTTGTAACCCATCTAAAACATACTCCACTGTTGCCATGCAGAGGGTTGGACGCAGAGTGCATGCTCACCTGTCCGCTGGCATGCCGTGTCCTTAATCCATCCCTGTTGGCCGCCTGTGCCCCCATGACCTCACGTGCATAGTCACTCAAAGTGGAACTTCAGCCTAAACAAACATACTGTCATTAAGTTACATTAGTTATGCTAATTAAAATAGATAGGTAATATAATATCTTACCCAGCCGGTTTTAAAAGAACAGGCAAATGTTTGTGATTTCATGGGGACAGCCATCTTTTTGGTTGAAAGGCGGTGACAGGGAGCATGAGACACAGTTCCGACTGTCCTGTGTTCTGATCACCCCTCCCAGCTGCGTGCGTTAGGCTTCAAATCTCAAATAAAAAAAAATTAAAAAAACATATATGCGCCAAAAACAGCAGAAGGAGAACAACAACATCAGATATCCCATCATGCTTTGCACAGCATCAAAGGAAAAATGCCCGGGCAGTTTTCTTCTGTGCAGCTAAAAATGAGGCTTGAGCAAGGAAAACAAAGTTCTGATGCTGCAAAACTGTTAAAGAAACACCAAGCCTTTTCCATGCTGCTGAGTAGATTTTTAGTCTGGAGGTTCACTTAAAGAGACTGTGTATTAAATAAAATGCCCTTGGGGTTGCTCACCTCGGGAGGGGGAAGCCTCTGGATCCTATTGAGGCTTCCCCCATCCTCCTATGTCCCACGGTGGTCTCTGTCTGCCCCTCAGAAGGCACAGCAGACAATTTGTCAGGCTGTTCAATATTTACCTTCCCTGGCTCCAGCGGGTGGCACTGTTGCGGCTCTCTGCTCATAAATAGACGGAAATTACCGATCCCAGTCAGGTCCTCTGTACTGCACAGGTGCAGGAGACTTGCACCTGTGCAGTAGAGCGGACCCAACTGCGATTGGCTATTTCCGCCTATTTCGCAGTAGAGAGCCGTTACTGCGCATGCGCTGGAGCCGGGAAGGTAATTATTTACATCCCTGTTGTTCAGGGAATTGTATCACTGCCGCCGTGGGACAAAGGAGGACGGGGGAAGCCTCAATAGGATCCAGAGGCGTCCCCCTCCCAAGGTGAGTACCCCCAGGGGCGTTTTTTCTTAATGCAGATTTTCTTTAAAGTGGTCTGGACCTCAGCATTTCTTCTTTGCTCTAAAATATTCCTTACAGCCTTAAACCTACTAGCACAAATAAAAACTGTAGCAGAACAGTAGTCAAACAGTTAAACACAGCACTTTGTCCTGCCATGGAAATCCCCTTCAGCTTAGCATCCAATCTGAAGTGGAGATAGCAGTATATTTTGTTTACATTTCTCAATTGCTACATTGTGTGTAAAAACTGAAAAGGAGCACTCTGTTCAATCATACACACAGTTCAGATGAGCTTGCCAGAAGATTTTAATATATAGTAAAAAAAAGCTTGAATAAAATGCAATGGCAGCTTTCAGAGCAGTTAAGCTGCAATAGTGGACAGCTGGTCGAGAGCCGCAGACGGGGGCTGTAACTAGAGAACGGAGGGACAGATCTTTGAACAGAGGGAGCGCTAAGTGAAGGCTGAACCCCTCCCACCACCACAAGATTTTTATTTTTTTTAAATCATTAGAAGTTGGGCTCCGTTATCCATTAACAAATCTTTCCAAGCAAAATAAAGAAATATGTAAAACTAGCTGCTATTTCAGTCCCATGGTCACCAGCTCCTCTGGAGGCCATCAGGCAGCATAGCCAATGGATCTCTACCTCTCTAGGTCCAATGGCTGCAGTACAGTCGGATTCCCTGCCTCTCAGGGAATCCTTGGCTGCAGTACAGTCTGATTCCTTGCTCATTAAGGAAACTCTAACTGCAGACTAATCCTCACCATATCTCTCCAATCAGTGGTCCCTGCCCCTCAGGTGTCCACTGGCTGCAGTACAGTCGGATTCCCTGCCTCTCAGGGAATCCTTGGCTGCAGTAGTGTCTGTATCTCCCGCTTCTCGGGAGATAACCTCTCTGATTACTGTTGCACAAAACACTATACTACATTGGGTCTAGCTATACTAGTATTATTGGTGATTCTGCAGATCATCACATAATCAGGTATAGCATCTGTATTATTGGTGATACTGCAGATCACCAATAATCAGAAAAATCTGTGTTGCTTACACCAATCGTTACACCTACCTCCTGTTTTTTAAGTAAAGTAATTAGGGCTGCATACGCCGCATAAGAGGGTAGAGGGCAGGAAGGGGGTATCGGGCACAGCGGCGGGGAGGGGGGTTGGACCCCCCTTCAACTGGGTCCCCCATGTGTGCTCTACCTCCAACTTAAGATCAGCAGGAAACCCCCCCCCCTCACCTGGGTCCCCCATGTGCGCTCCCCCTCCTGCTTAAGCACAGTAGCAGCTGCCACTATTAGTAAGAGGCAGCGGGCGGGGATGACTCACCTCTTCCGCGTTCCACTGTCGTCATTTCCTGCAATGCCGCACTCTGTATTGGTGTAATTTGCCTTTTTAAAACAGAAGGAAATCTGCAATAATTCAGCTATAAGTGAACATTTGTGGTTATTCACAAAGCACTGCTACTAAATATGCAAATTACCTCTTTTCCCCCTTGGCAAGCCAAGCAAGCATCCAGAGCCACTGGTGTATAGCAAGCATACAGCTTTAAATTTTACACAGTCATATCAAACCCACATGTAGACAGCCTGTTTCAGACTTTTGGTCCTCATCAGTACATAGCAGGGATTGCTACGGCTGTATGAGATAGGGCTTGGACCAGTACAACAGAGTAACCAAGCAGCTCAGGGTGACCCAAACCACTCGGAATGTATAGGTGGATAAAAGGGACCAAAAAGCCCTCCTACTAAAAAAAGCAAAGCTTGGTGTAATTTGCCTTCTTAAAACAGAAGAAAATCTGCAATAATTCAGCTATAAGTGAACATTTGTGACTACCCACAATACTCTGCTACTAAATATGCAAATTATTCCTTTTCACCCTTGGTAAGTCAAGCAAGAATCCAGAACCACTGGTGTATAGCAAGCCTATAGCTTTTAGTTTTACACAACCATATCAAACCCACATGTGACAGCCTATTTCAGACATTTAGCCCTCATCAGTATATAGAAGGGATTGATAAGCCTGTATGAGATAGGGCTTGGACCAGTATAACAGAGTAACCAAGCAGCTCAGGGTGACCCAAACCACTCGGAATGTATAGGAGAATAAAAGAGACCAAAAAGACCTCCTACAAAAAAAAGCAAAGCTTGGTGTAATTTTCCTTCTTAAAACAGAAGCAAATCTGCAATAATTCAGCTATAAGTGAACATTTGTGGTTACCCACAATGCACTGCTACTGAATATGCAAATTATCCCTCTTCGCCCTTGGTTTGATATGACACTACTTCTTCTTCTTGCTTGGCCAGCCCCTTCTTCTTGCTTGGACCGGCCCTGGGGGCAGGGCGCTACTTCTTCTTGCTTGAAGGTTGAGGCACTTACTCTATTATATATATAGATTAGTTCTTTGTGGTCTATTTAAAGTGGTCTGAAAGTCAGCATTTCTACTTAGCTCTAAAAGATTCCTCACAGCTTTAAACTTACTACCCCAGAATTTTTTTTTAGCAGAACATCACTGAAATGGTTAAACAAAGCACGTTGTCCTGCTATTCAGCTTCAAATCTGCATCCAAACAGGAGATAACAGTATCTTTGTTTATATTCCAATGTTGATACATGTATGTGTAACACATAATAAAAAAAAAAAAATGTTCTGAGAAGCTGTCTCTGCTTTAGGCACACACACAGTTCAGAACAGCTCAATAGAAGATTTTATTATAGAATAAAAAGTAGTTACAACAAAAAGGCAATGGCAGCTTTTAGGGCAAGAAAATCGAAACTTTGGAAACTTGCAATTTGTAGACAGACAATATTGTCTGTCTACAAATTGCAAGTTTCCAAAGTTTCCAAAATGTGTTTTTCTACTTTTTATTATTCATACAGCTATCATATTTGCTTTTGTGCATAAGTAATATTACTTATGCACAAAAGCAAATATGATAGCTGTATGAATAATACAAAGTAGAAAAACACATTTTTATTGAATTTTATGTGGGAGTTTCAGACCACTTTAACACTGTGGTTTTTTGTTTTTGTTTGTTTGTTTGTTTGTTTTTTTATGCACGTTTTACTTATCAGGTGCTCTACTGGTTGATGAAAAATAAGAGGAAGAAAGATAGGGCCAAAAAAATCGGAACAAGAGACCTGTTTTTTGACTCAACCGTGATAAGAGATAATGTATAAGACAAGACAGATAAGGATAAGATAATTCATGAAATATGTTTGTGGAACAATAGTCTCAGAGGCATGGGCGTAACAATCACCCTGCAACCCCAGCTATCGCAGGGGGGGGCAGAGGCTTTGCGGACCCCTCTTCCTTCCTCTCCCCATTCACTCACAAAAACCATTTCCGCCACCTCCTCCCGCCATGCAGAGTAGCGGGAGCAGGTGTAATTACTTCCTGCTTCCAAACACTGCTTCACAGCAGAATGCTCTCAGCTGCAATTCGCCCATTCCCAGTCATGTGACCATGGCCGGATTTCTGGCAAGGCCACATAGGCCATGGCCTAGGGCACCAGATAAACAAGGGGCGGCCTGCAGACAGTGGGCATTATTTGCAAGTGTCCAAACAAATGAAAGGGGTCAGGATAACTGCACTATTAGTACCAGCTGGCATCTGCCTGTGCTGTTCTACAGGCAGCTGCAGTCCATTAACCAAACAGTGTGTGACTAGCAAAAAGCCAGACCTTGTCCAATGACATAGCAGCAGCTGCAGGCAGTTACAGAAGGCCGGGTCTCACGCACTTGGCATGGGGGATGAAAGGACCAGGGGCAGCACCAGCAAATAGTACAGAATACAGAAGGCAGCCTCTCACAGTACCCATTTCTTAATTACTGATTGGCCAGCGCTGTTACCCTGGAGACAGCAGTGGGTACAGGACTTACTTTTATGTGTTGCTGACCCCACCCAATGTCCAATTGTGAGCCACTTTTGACTATGTATGTGTGGTAGATGGCTCCCACCACGCCCATCACCTGTAGATCGCTTGATTGACCAGTTCCCCCGTGTGACGTGATTGATTCACTAGCCGCAATGGTGGACACCAGCGGCCCAACATTTTTTGGGTGTGTGTGTGTGGAGAGAGGTGGTAGGATACGGTTTCAGTTGGGGCGGCTGTTAATAGTCGGCCTTGGGCGGTAAGAAGTACAAATCCGGCCCTGCATGTGACCCGCATCGGTCAGGTGATAGGGAGCTGGTGAATGGCAGCAGAGAGTATTCAGCTGTGAAGCTTGGAAGCAGGTAAATATACAACCACTCCTGCTACTCGGTACTCTGCAAGTCAGAAGGAGAGGTGGCGGTGGACGATTTTTGTGAGCGAATAGGGGGCGGAGCTTTTTTGTAACACACATTTCTCTGCTTAATGGCTGCATTTGTGGGTGGGGAGAAGGAAGAGGGTTTTTTTTTTCTTGTGAACAAATGGAGGGAGAGGTTTTTTTTTTTTTTACATATATATTTCATTCTTCATTGGCTTCAGGATGTAGGGGGGTGTTTGACTGGGGACCAAAGGTGCCCCTTGCTATCATTTTTGCAGGTGGCCCTATTAAGTCGAATTATGCAAAGCTATGGTCCCTGAGGCAGATATTTTCATAAAAATACAATACAAATTGGATTTACACTCAATGAAAATTTTCTTTAAAATGTGTTCTTTAAAAAATACCTTTTTGCTAAAAAATATAAACCATATTAGCCCATGTTCTATTGATTTAATTGCATTTCACAAAAATACTTGTTTTCAAAAAGTAGAATAAGGTGCCAAGTTCTCTCGTCACTAGCATTGTGCTTCCCACCATCATAGACAGGACGAGCTGTACACACAGTGCAGGAGATTTGGGCGCAGCCAGCGTCACCGTAGGGCGTAATAGGAATTATGACTATAGCAGCGCTCAGTGAGTAATTTGGGCGCCGTCAAAGGACGGAGCACAAATTACTACAAAAACACTGTAATTCGGCAGCCAACAATAGTTAAAAGGCTGAATTACATCATTCCCCATCATCCACGTGGACCTGGAGGGGGAATAGTAATTAGCGCCGCAGGGACTAATGCAGAAGCAGGGTGAGCCGTTCATCAGCTTTACCCTGCGCCCAAATCTCCCAGCAACCGTTTCATAGGTAAACAGGAAATAGGGATGGTCGGAAATGCCAATTTCCGATTCCGCTGTAAATCAGCATTCCACCGTTGCAAATTACCGATTCCGCTTTCCACTACCAATTTCCGCATTCCAATGCGGAATTTCCGCCGGATATTGCGGAAATTCCGCCCGACTTTAACATCGATTTCCTCAAAAACTATAAGGTCTTTTTGAAAACCTTTTTTTGCATCTTGTTCAGAAGATCCTGTTTAATAAACCTTGAAAATTTGTCTTGGCGGATTTTTACTGTAATGTAAAATGCAGAAAATAGGTAGATTTTCTGCATTTTACATTACAGTAAAAATCTGCCGACTTTAGCGGTTAATAGCAAAGCCCCCTTAAGTCCTAGAAACACAAAATGTTCAGCGTTTATTAAACTGAATCTTGTGAACAAGATGCAAAAAAAGTTTTCAAAAAGATCTTATAGTTTTTGAGAAAATCAATGTTAAAGTCTGGTGGAATTTCCGCGATTTCCGGCGGAAATTTCCGCAATTTCTGGCGGAAATCAGCCAACCGCACTTGCATTACCGATTTCCGCATTCCGATGCGGAAATGCAATTTCCGATTGGAATTTCGGAAATTGCATTTCCACGGAATCTGAATGAGCATCCCTAACAGGAAACCAGAATATTTGGAAAAAGAGCTCAACATCTCATCTCCTAAAGCTATTGACTGCTATTATATTCAGATTATTTTACGCTTTATGCATTGATAGATAGAGATGGCCCTAACCTCCGATTTTAGGTTCGCAAACCGTGTTAGCGAATCTCCCGCGAAAGTTTGGTTCGCGCGAACCCCGTTCGCGAACCGCAATAGACTTCAATGGAGAGGTGAACTTGGAAAACTACATACATTTATGCTGGCCACAAAAGTGATGGAAAAGATGTTTCAAGGGGTCTAACACCTGGAGGGGGGCATAGCGGAGTGGGATACACGCCAAAAGTCCCAGGGAAAAATCTGGTTTTGACGCAAAGCAGCGTTTTAAGGGCCAAAATCACATTGAATGCTAAATTGCAGGCCTAAAGTGATTTAAAACCTCTTGCATGTGTATACATCAATCAGGGAGTGTAATTAGAGTACTGCTTCACACTGACACACCAAACTCACTGTGTAACGCACCGCAAACAGCTGTTTGTGTAGTGACGGCCGTGCTGGACTGGTGCGCACCATGGCCAGAGTGGCGGTTTTCAAGCCCATATGGTCGCCGGGCTGAGGTAGCTGAATGGCAGAACAGTGACTGTCCAGCTGATCAAATTTGGTCTGTCCACAATGAAGCAACAACCTTATTATCTTGGGTGCCCCCCCCCCCCCCCCCGAGACACTCATATAGCTGGCGGTCATAGCTTCATTGTGATACGCAAGCCCCTTCACCGCGGCAAGGTAATAATCACGAAGGGGAATTGGCACATGTACATGACTTTTGTTTTGTTGTTGCAGCCGCAGTGCAGCCAGAAAAATTACACAGGCATGTACATGCACCAGAAAAATTATTATAGCGCCCGCTGCTAGCAGAGATGCTGTGTTGGGAGCGACTTAGTCTTGGGGCAGGCAGTCACACGGCGTGCAGGCAGAGATGCTGTGTGTGGGGACTGACTTAGTCTTCAGGCAGGCCTAACCGTGCTTTGCAGACCACGTAGTCAGATGGTCCCTTGACCCAACGCTGTGTGCCAGAGATGACACCACTTGCCTTTCAACATCACGGTACAGTTTAGGTGTCGCCTTTTTTGAGAAATAATATGCATATCTTCCACTGCGGTGTGTGGATTTGCTTTTGTATGCTGCTTTCCCTCAGGTGGTCATCCCATTGCAGTTTGTGCTTTGTAATCATGTGCCTTCGTAAGGTAGTTGTCCCTACGCGGGTCTTGGTCTTTCCACAGCTCAATTTTCGGTGGCAGAGAGTACAGATGGCATTGCTCTCATCTGAGGCAGACACACAAAAAGATTTCCACACCACTGAGCCCTGGGGTGATGGCACTTTGGTGGTGGCGGCCGACTGAGTATTAAGTGGGGTGCCAGAATCAGAGCAGGAGGAGGAAGATATGTCACGCTTCCGTGCGGAAGCTGAGAAAGATGAGATATTCTGTGTTAAATAGTCAACTACGTCCTGACAATATTGGGGGTTGATGGCACTGTACTTTGGTCGTGGGCCACACAAAATCACGATAGCGCGACCTCAAACAGTCCTGCCAGGTGGCCTGCCTCTGCCTTTTGTTTTGTCCATATCGGGGGTTATGAAGTGAAAGGTATGCACTGACTTGACTAATACAATGTGCAGTCAGTCACACAGGTGCAGTTAACAGGTATGCACGGAGTGGTATTTCACACTGCGTGCGCTCACGTAGGTAGGTGGGTGCACTGAAGTGAACAACAGGTAGTAGGTATATGCAGTGATGGGTATTACATGTGCACCTGTCATACACAGACAGGCACAGTGACACTGACTGACAGGGCTGTATATAATGCAAGTGGGCCACAAAAAAAAAAAAAAAAATCACAAGAACAAAATTAGCTCTCAAAACAGCTGTTGTGGGGTGCTTATTTAGCAATAACAATCAGCCAGGAGCAAGCTAACAAGCCTACAAGAGCCTAACTACGCTTTCCCTATGAGAGTCTGCAGCAGCTATCCCTTCACTAATTACTGCAGGCACACGAGTGAGTCCACTGCCTGATGCTGCCTGCCTTTTATACGGGGGGGGGGGGGGGTGGGGCTCCAGGAGGGAGTGTAGCCTAATTGGCTACAATGTGTCTGCTGACTGTGATGTAGAGGGTCAAAGGTGACCCTCATGATGCACTATGGGGGCGAACCGAACTTCCGGAAAAGTTCCTGGTTCGCCGTGATCGCGAACCACGGAAGTTTGCCGGGAACCGTTCGCCGGCGAACCGTTCGGGCCATCCCTGTTGATAGAACTGTTTACTTATGCTATTTACTTATACTCTTTTAACAGTGTGAAAACTTGATGCATGCCATTGTGAACCATTCAAAATTACGTACCCACCAAAAACCGGGAAAGTCACAAGCCCACAACCCAAAGGTAATCTATGCTGTTGTAAGAAGACATAGCTATTCTCATTTTTAGGATTCTGGGAAAAAATAATTTCATTAAAAAAGACTGTTTTTTTTAAGACTACTTGTTTTTTTATGTAAACTTATTTGTATTAATTTATTTAGATAGCACCAACATCTTCCCTAGTGCTGTGCAATATACAAAAACGAAGTTCAACATACTATACAATCAGGGCAGCCAGGGACACAGGTACAGATACATACAATTGGTTTGTAGTTTGAAAAACCACCACATGTTTTTAATCATTAGTTGGGTTCTGGTATCCTGTAACAAATACTTCCAAGCAAAATAAAGAAATATGTAAAATTAGTTATTTTTGGTCTACTTAACACTGTTTTTTTTTTTTTTTTAAGCACGTTTTACTTATCAGGTGCTCTGCAATAAGAGGAAAACAGATAGGGCAAGAAAAAATCGGAACAAGAGACCTGTTTTTTTTTACTCAACCGTGATAAGAGATAATGTATGAGACAAGACAGATAAGGAGAGATAATTCATGAAATATGTTTGTGGAACAATAGTCTCAGAGGCATGGGCGTAACAATCGCCCCTGCAACCCCAGCTATCGCAGGGGGGGGGGGGGCAGAGGCTTTGGAGACCCCTCTCCCTTCCTCTCCCCATTCACTCACAAAAACCATTTCCGCCACCTCCTCCCGCCATGCAAAGTAGCGGGAGCAGGTGTAATTACTTCCTGCTTCCAAACACTGCTTCACAGCAGAATGCTCTCAGCTGCCATTCGCCCATTCCCAGTCACGTGACCCGCATCGGTCAGGTGATCGAGAGCCGGTGAATGGCAGCAGAGAGTATTCAGCTGTGAAGCTCGGGAGCAGGTAAATATATACCCACTCCTGCTACTCGACACTCTGCAAGTCAGAAGCAGGGCCGGAGCTACCATAGGAAAAAACAGGCAATTGCCCCAGGGTAGTGTTGGGCGAACACCTAGATGTTCGGGTTCGCGAACGTTCGCCGAACATCGCCGCGATGTTCGGGTGTTCGCGCCGAACTCCGAACATAATGGAAGTCAATGGGGACCCGAACTTTCGTGCTTTGTAAAGCTTCCTTACATGCTACATACCCCAAATTAGCAGGGTATTTGCACCTTGGGAGTGGGTACAAGAGGAAAAAAAATATTTGAAAAAGAGCTTATAGTTTTTGAGAAAATTGATTGTAAAGTTTCAAAGGAAAAACTGTCTTTTAAATGCTGAAAATGTCATGTTTCTTTGCACAGGTAACATGCTTTTTACCGCCATGCAGTCATAAATGTAATAAAGAGAAGAGGTTCCATAAACAGGGACCGGTAACACTAACCCAGCAGCAGCAGCAGCACACGTGATGGAACAGGAGGAGGCGCAGGAGGAGAAGGCCACGCTTTGCGACACAACAACCCAGGCCTTGCATGAGGACAAGAAGCGTGCGGATAGCATGCTTTGTACCGCCATGCAGTCATAAATGTAATAAAGATAAGAGGTTCCATAAACAGGGACCGGCAACGCTACCCCAGCAGCAGCAGCAGCAGACGTGATGGAACAGGAGGAGGCGCAGGAGGAGAAGGCCACGCTTTGAGACACAACAACCCAGGCCTTGCATGAGGACAAGAAGCATGCGGATAGCTTGCTTTGTACCGCCATGCAGTCATAAATGTAATAAAGATAAGTGGTTCAATAAACAGGAACCACGCGGCAACGCTAACCCAGCAGCAGCAGACGTGATGGAACAGGAAGAGGCTCAGGAGGAGAAGGCCACGCTTTGTGAGACACAACAACCCAGGCCTTGCATGAGGACAAGAAGCGTGCGGATAGCTTGCTTTGTACCGCCATGCAGTCATAAATGTAATAAAGATAAGTGGTTCAATAAACAGGGACCACGCGGCAACGCTAACCCAGCAGCAGCATACGTGATGGAACAGGAGCAGGCGCAGGAGGAGAAGGCCATGCTTTTTGAGACACAACAACCCAGGCCTTGCATGAGGACAAAAAGCGTGCGGATAGCATGCTTTGTACCGCCATGCAGTCATAAATGTAATAAAGTGGTTCAATAAACAGGGACCACGCGGCAACGCTAACCCAGCAGTAGTGTTGGGCGAACAGTGTTCGCCACTGTTCGGGTTCTGCAGAACATCACCCTGTTCGGGTGATGTTCGAGTTCGGCCAAACACCTGATGGTGTTCGGCCTTTTAAGTTCGGGTTCGCCCCGAACTACTGAATGGCCGCCGAACAGGGCCGAACAGGGCCCCTGTTCGGCCGAACAGGGCCCTGTTCGCCCGAACATGCCGCAATACGGCCCCCCTATGGGGTCGCAGGCATAAGGGGGGAGCATGCCCCGATCGCGGGGGGGTCGGAAATTCCCCCCACCCCCTCCGCTAGCGCTCCCCCCTCCGCACGCTTCCCCATAAAAAAGTTTAATGCAAGTTAAATAGTACTTGGTGGCTGGCCTGGCACTGGCAGTGGAGTGAGGAGGAGGAGGAGTCCGAGTAGCAGAGTGACGCGTTGAGGCCGGGCAGCGGGCGGTTCAGCGGTAGTACCCTTGTGGTACTTCCGCCCTTTCTCTGACCTCACGTCCTCTGCATACGAGGGTACGCGTCACGCGTACCCTCGTATGCGTCATCACGTAGAGGACGTGAGGTCAGAGAAAGGGCGGAAGTACCACAAGGGTACTACCGCTGAACCGCCCGATTGATTCATTTTAATTTGAGTCAGACGGTCTGCATTTTCTGTGGAGAGGCGGATACGCCGATCTGTGACGATGCCTCCGGCAGCACTGAAACAGCGTTCCGACATAACGCTGGCTGCCGGGCAAGCCAGCACCTCTATTGCGTACATTGCCAGTTCGTGCCAGGTGTCTAGCTTCGATACCCAATAGTTGAAGGGTGCAGATGGATTGTTCGACACAGCTACGTCATCTGACATGTAGTCCTTGACCATCTTCTCCAGGCGATCGGTGTTGGAGGTGGATCTGCACGCTTGCTGTTCAGTGGGCTGCTGCTGCATGGGTGTCAGAAAATGTTCCCACTCCAAGGACACTGCCGATACTATTCCCTTTTGGGCACTAGCTGCGGCTTGTGTTTTTTGCTGCCCTCCTGGTCGTCCTGGGTTTGCGGAAGTCAGTCTGTCGGCGTACAACTGGCTAGAGGAGGGGGAGGATGTCAATCTCCTCTCTAAAGTCTCCACAAGGGCCTGCTGGTATTCTTCCATTTTGACCTGTCTGACTCTTTCTTCAAGCAGTTTTGGAACATTGTGTTTGTACCGTGGATCCAGAAGGGTATAAACCCAGTAATTGGTGTTGTCCAGAATGCGCACAATGCGTGGGTCGCGTTCAATGCAGTCTAGCATGAATTGAGCCATGTGTGCCAGAGTCCGACCAGAATCCTCATCATCCTCTTGTGAGCGTTGTGATAGTTGTTGTGATGCATCATAGTCGTCACCTTCCTCCTGGTCTGCTTCTGCTGACCATTCGCGCTGAATTGTGGAAGTCCTACGTGCACCGCTCTGGCCCTCGTCAGTGGTGGCAGGAAATTCCTGCTCCAACTCCAGCTGTTCCTCCTCCTCTTCTTCGTCATAGCTGCTGGGGCCAGCGTTTCCTGAGGCGGATGGCCTGATGTTGGTACCATCACGCTGATCGTTTTCTCCTTCAGATTCCCCCAGTTGCATCATGACAGCTGTTTCCTTGATTTTCAACATTGACCTCTTCAGTAAACACAGCAGTGGTATGGTAATGCTGACTGAAGAGTTGTCACTGCTCACAAGCAACGTGGATTGCTCAAAATTTTGGAGGACTTGGCAGAGGTCCAACATGTTGGCCCAATCGGATCCACAGAAGCTTGGCAGCTGGCCGGATGCGCCTCGGTACTGCGCCGGCATGTACTGGACCACTGCACTCTTCTGCTCGCAAAAGCGGGCTAGCATGTGCAGCGTAGAATTCCAGCGCGTAGGGACATCACACAGCAAGCGATGGTGGGGGAGATTGAAGCGCTCCTGCATCTTGGCGAGTGCCCCCGAAGCAGTACTGGAAGTTCTACAATGTTTGGCCACTCGACGCACCTTCAACAGAAGATCGGCCACGCCTGGGTATGTCCTCAGGAACCGCTGAACTACTAGGTTCATCACGTGCGCCAGGCAAGGGATGTGTGTCAGCTTAGCCAACCTTAAAGCGCGAATGAGATTACTCCCATTATCACACACAACCATGCCCGGTTTCAGGTCCAGCGGTGCCAGCCACAAATCCGTCTGTTCCTTTATTCCCTTCCAAATTTCCTCCCCTGTGTGCTGCTTATCCCCAAGGCAGATCAGCTTCAGCAACGCTTGCTGACGCATGCCAACAGCTGTGCTGCACTGCTTCCACGATCCTACTGCTGCTGGTGCTGGGTTAGTGTTTCCGGATGAGGTACAGCTTTGAGATGCGTTGGAGGAGAAGGAGTCAGAGAGGTAGGTGCTGCTGTTGTTATCCAGTGGGAGGGACGGCGGTGCAGCTGTTTGCGGCGTGGGCAACACCCGCGCCGTAGCAGGTGAGGAATCGCTGCCAGGCTCCACAAGGTTCACCCAGTGCGCGGTAAGGGAGATGTATCGACCCTGGACGAACGCACTCGTCCAGGTGTCAGTGGTGAGGTGAACCTTGCAGGCAACGGCATTCTTCAAGCTTCGGGTTATTTTGCTGACCACGTGCTCATGCAACTCAGGCACTGCAGAGCGCGCAAAGTGGTAGCGGCTGGGAACCACGTAACGTGGGATGGCCACTGACATCATGCCCTTGAAGCTGTTTGTCTCCACCACTCGATATGGCAGCATTTCGCAGGCCAGAAGCTTGGCTATGCTGGCTGTTACTGCCACGGCCCGGGGGTCATTTGCTGGCAATTTCCTCTTGCGCTCAAACATCTCCGACACAGACAACTGAACCGTAGCACTGCACACGGAAGGGCTGTTGGTTGTTGTGTTTGATGAACACTGGGAGACCTCAAGAGCACTAGTCCGGAAAGTGACAGTGTCAGCGTTGTCTGATGTTTGTGAATGTTGTGAACCACGCAATGGCTGGGCTACTGCTGCTGCTGAGGCGGGTCTGGTGGTGAGTCTGGTGAACCCAAGGGAGGCAGTGTTGCTGGTACCCTGTCCAGCCGCGTTTGCCCACAGAGTGGGATGTTTGGATAGCATGTGGCGGCTCATGCTGGTGGTGGAGAGGTTGTTAATACTTTTCCCCCTGCTCAGGCGGGTCTTGCACACCTTGCAAATCGCCATGGTACCATCCTCAGTGCAGTCTTCAAAGAAAGCCCAGACTTTGGAGCACCTGCCTTGCTGGCTATTTCTGTTTGCTCCTCTTTTGCCTCTCACTTGAACTTCCACGCTTGTGGTGCCTGAAATTGCGCGCCGCCTACCTTGTGGCACAAGGCGAACTCGTGCAGCAGTGGGTTCTTCAACAGACTCATCTGTGCTGCTGCTACGACGGCGATGTTCTCGTTCACAAACAAAATCTGGGTCTATGTCCACATTGTCCATACCCTCCTCTTCCATCTCCTCAAACTCGTCATATGTCATTGTGGGGGGCCGCCGCCGTGGAGTAGAGCTCCCCAGAACAACCTCTGCGCAGCTCACTCCAACGTCGTCTTCCAGATCTTGTCGGCCGACCTCCTGCAATTGCAACCCCTCCTGCCCAACTTGCTCTGGGATTTGGGTTTCCGAGTCCTCCTCGGACTCGCCTTGCATTTCAGTGCGCGGTGCATTTCCCACAGTTAATGGTTGTGAATCCGGGCACAACATTTCTGGCTGTTCCTCCATTGACCTTTGAAAGGTGGAAGTTTGTTGGGCTGGGAATAGCTCCTGCGAATACCCCATTGTGTCCTGAGGTAATTCATCGGACTGGTTATCTGGCAGTTGTGTGCGTGGTGTCGCTGCCGGTTGTGTCAGCTTTGTGCCCACTGGCTCCTTGTAACTGGCTGAGGACTCGGACCTCGTGCGTGATGTGCTGGTGCTGCTTAACCCACTGCTGGACGCTTGAGAGGTCATCCAAGTAATTATCTGGTCCTGTTCTTTTGGATCTGTGAGGGTTGTTGTCCTGGACAACATGGGCGGTATTGAGTGGGTTTTCTTGGGTGCTCCCCTGTGGCCTGTACGTGAACCGTCAGGGGAAACACCTCTTCCCTTGCCCCTCCCTCTTTCACCGGATTTCTTCCTCATTTCACTTATCCTTAAAGTACACGCTGACTGGCAGCAGTACAGTGGCAGTACAGAAATGCTATACAGTGGTGGGTGAGCGGTGTACCACTATTGCCAGCAGCGACACAGAGCACAATGATATACAGTGGCGGGTGAGCGGTGTACTACTGTTCCCAGCAGAAACAGAGTGGCAGTAAACAATGCTATATAGTCTGGCTGAGCGGTGTACACAGAGTGGCAGTACACACAATGCTATATAGTCTGGCTGAGCGGTGTACACAGAGTGGCAGTAAACACAATGCTATATATAGCGTGGCTGAGCGAGGTACACAGTGGCAGTACACACAATGCTATATAGTCTGGCTGAGCCGTGTACACAGAGTGGCAGTACACACAATGCTATATATAGCGTGGCTGAGCGAGTTACACAGTGGCAGTACACACAATGCTATATAGTCTGGCTGAGCGGTGTACACAGAGTGTCAGTACACACAATGCTATATAGTCTGGCTGAGCGGTGTACACAGAGTGGCAGTACACACAATGCTATATAGTCTGGCTGAGCCGTGTACACAGAGTGGCAGTACACACAATGCTATATAGTCTGGCTGAGCCGTGTACACAGAGTGGCAGTACACACAATGCTATATAGTCTGGCTGAGCGGTGTACACAGAGTGGCAGTACACACAATGCTATATAGTCTGGCTGAGCGGTGTACACAGAGTGGCAGTACACACAATGCTATATAGTCTGGCTGAGCCGTGTACACAGAGTGGCAGTACACACAATGCTATATAGTCTGGCTGAGCGGTGTACACAGAGTGGCAGTAAACACAATGCTATATATAGCGTGGCTGAGCGAGGTACACAGTGGCAGTACACACAATGCTATATAGTCTGGCTGAGCCGTGTACACAGAGTGGCAGTACACACAATGCTATATATAGCGTGGCTGAGCGAGTTACACAGTGGCAGTACACACAATGCTATATAGTCTGGCTGAGCGGTGTACACAGAGTGGCAGTACACACAATGCTATATAGTCTGGCTGAGCGGTGTACACAGAGTGGCAGTACACACAATGCTATATAGTCTGGCTGAGCCATGTACACAGAGTGGCAGTACACACAATGCTATATAGTCTGGCTGAGCCGTGTACACAGAGTGGCAGTACACACAATGCTATATAGTCTGGCTGAGCGGTGTACACAGAGTGGCAGTACACACAATGCTATATAGTCTGGCTGAGCGGTGTACACAGAGTGGCAGTACACACAATGCTATATAGTCTGGCTGAGCCGTGTACACAGAGTGGCAGTACACACAATGCTATATAGTCTGGCTGAGCGGTGTACACAGAGTGGCAGTAAACACAATGCTATATATAGCGTGGCTGAGCGAGGTACACAGTGGCAGTACACACAATGCTATATAGTCTGGCTGAGCCGTGTACACAGAGTGGCAGTACACACAATGCTATATATAGCGTGGCTGAGCGAGTTACACAGTGGCAGTACACACAATGCTATATAGTCTGGCTGAGCCGTGTACACAGAGTGGCAGTACACACAATGCTATATAGTCTGGCTGAGCGGTGTACACAGAGTGGCAGTACACACAATGCTATATAGTCTGGCTGAGCGGTGTACACAGAGTGGCAGTACACACAATGCTATATAGTCTGGCTGAGCCGTGTACACAGAGTGGCAGTACACACAATGCTATATAGTCTGGCTGAGCCGTGTACACAGAGTGGCAGTACACACAATGCTATATAGTCTGGCTGAGCCGTGTACACAGAGTGGCAGTACACACAATGCTATATAGTCTGGCTGAGCGGTGAACACAGAGTGGCAGTACACACAATGCTATATAGTCTGGCTGAGCGGTGTACACAGAGTGGCAGTAAACACAATGCTATATATAGCGTGGCTGAGCGAGGTACACAGTGGCAGTACACACAATGCTATATAGTCTGGCTGAGCCGTGTACACAGAGTGGCAGTACACACAATGCTATATAGTCTGGCTGAGCGGTGTACACAGAGTGGCAGTACACACAATGCTATATAGTCTGGCTGAGCGGTGTACACAGAGTGGCAGTACACACAATGCTATATAGTCTGGCTGAGCCGTGTACACAGAGTGGCAGTACACACAATGCTATATAGTCTGGCTGAGCGGTGTACACAGAGTGGCAGTAAACACAATGTTATATATAGCGTGGCTGAGCGAGGTACACAGTGGCAGTACACACAATGCTATATAGTCTGGCTGAGCCGTGTACACAGAGTGGCAGTACACACAATGCTATATAGTCTGGCTGAGCCGTGTGCACAGAGTGGCAGTAAACACAATGCTATATATAGTGTGGCTGAGCAAGGTACACGGTGGCAGTAAACAATGCTATATATAGTGTGGCTGAGCGAGCGGTGTACTACTGTTCCCAGCAGCGACACACAATGACTGGGGGGTACCCTGGCTAGCGTGGCTGGAGAGCGAACTACCCTGCCTGCCTACCCAAAGCTAAACCCACAGACAAATGGCGGAGATATGACGTGGTTCGGGTATTTATTTAGCCGAACCACGTGACCGTTCGGCCAATCAGAGCGCATTCGGGTCCGAACCACGTGACCCGTTCGGCCAATCACAGCGCTAGCCGAACGTTCGGGGAACGTTCGGCCATGTGCTCTTAGTTCGGCCATGCGGCCGAACGGTTTGGCCGAGCACCATCAGGTGTTCGGCCGAACTCGAACATCACCCAAACAGGGTGATGTTCTGCAGAACCCGAACAGTGGCGAACACTGTTCGCCCAACACTACCCCAGGGCCCCAGAGCCTGTAGGGGCCCCCAAGGTTTCCCTCCCCCATCTTAACTGTTGCTCCCCAGGGACTCTGCAGAGTATTTGACAGAGTAGCGTCTCATCTGTGCTGGCGGGCAGGTGAGGCACTACACTGACATAGGGAGCACAGTTAAGTTGGAAGGTGATTGGGGGAGGGTCAGCAGCCAGCTCATGGGTCCAGGAGGGAAATTTGGCTGCAACAAAGGGACCCTAATGACGCTCTTTTGTCGGGGGGTGTCTTTTGGGGAGCCCCCAGGCTAATTCTGCCCTAGGGCCCAATTGCTACTTGAACCGGCCCTGGTCAGAAGGAGAGGTGGCGGTGGACGATTTTTGTGAGCGAAGGGGGGGGGGGGGGGGGGTTTGTAACATATATTTCACTGCATATTGGCTGCACTTGTGGATGGGGAGAAGGAAGAGGGTTTTTCTTTCTTGTGAACAAATGGAGGGAGAGGTGGGTTTTTTTTAACATATATATTTAATTGTTCATTGGCTGCAGGGTGGGGTGGGGGGTGGGGGGTTTGACTGGGGACCAAAGGTGCCCCTTGCTATCATTTTTTGCAGGGTGGCCCTATTAAGTCAAATTATGCATAACTAATGTCCCTGGGGCAGATATTTTCATAAAAATACATTGGATTTACACTCAATGAGAATTTTGTTTACAATGTGTTATTTTCTTGAAAAAATACCTTTTTGCTAAAAAATATAAACTCATGTCCTATTGATTCAATTGCATTTCACAATTGCATTTCAAAAAGTAGAATAAGGTGCCAAGTTCTCTCATCACTAGCATTGTGCTTCCCACCATCATAGACAGGACGAGCTGTAAACACAGCGCAGGAGATTTGGCCAGCATCACCATAGGCCGTAATAGGCATTATGACTAGAGCAGTGCTCAGTGAGTAATTTGGGTGCCGTCAAAAGACGGAGCACAAATTACTAAAAAAAGCAGCCAGCAATAGCTGGAAGCCGAATTATATCATTCCCCACTGTCCACGTGGACCTGGAGGAGGAATAGTAATAAGCATGCTGGGACATGTGCAGCAGCAGGGTGAGCCGTTTAGCGGCTTTACCCAGCGCCCAAATCTACCAGCAATCGTTTCATAGGTAAACAGACAGGAAACAGAATATTTGGAAAAAAGAGCTCAACATCTCATCCCCTAAAGCTATTGACAGCTATTATATTCAGATTATCTTACGCTTTATGCATTGATAGAACTGTTTACTTATGCTGTTTACTTATATACTATTTTACCAGGGTGAAAACTTGATGCATGCCATTGTGAACCAATCATGTACACACCAAAAAGCGGGAAAGTCACAGGCCTACAACCCAAAGGTAATCTATGCTGTTGTAAGAAGACATAGCTATTCTCATTTTTAGGATTCTGAGAAAAAATAATTTAGTTAAAAAAGACTTATGTTTATTTATTTATATAGCACCAACATCTTCCCTAGTGTTGTGCAATGTACAAAAACATACAATAATGGGGAGCATAGATACATGAGCAGTTCATCAACATACTACATACTATACTATACTATACAATCAGGACAGCCAGGGACACAGGTACAGATACAATTAATATGTAGTTTGAAAAACATCACCAATACTGGTGGATGTTCATGAGATAAAATGCACAAAAACAGGAAACACAAGGTAGAGCATCCTTGCTCTTTGCAAGCTAGCAATCTGGAGGGTAGTAGCGCGGGGACACTGGGGTAGTAGACAAAGGGGTTAGAAAATTTGGCAGAGAGCTTTAACGTATAGCTATAGCAAATTACAAGCTTGCTTGAACAGGTGTGTCTTGAGGCTACTTTTGAAGCAAGACGGACAGGCTGTAGAAGAGAGTTCTAAAGTAGAGGTGAGAAGTCCTGGATGCGAGAGTGAGAGGATGCTCTCCACAATGTTATTATGCATTGTTCATCAGGTATTAACATCTAGCTTACCCATTTTAAGTAAAACATTCACTGAATGCTGTGACATCTAGCCCCGCAATCCCGTCTAACTTACTCCAGTACCATCGGGGAATAATCGCATCAGATGGCTTGAAAGACTGTGAGCGAGCTGACATTAAAAGACAGGTTGCTGGATCATCAGATAATAATGCAACAAAGTGCACCAATCCTGTCTAATCTGGCACCGTTGCCATTCGGAGAATAGTCGCATCCAATGGCGTGAAATTCAGTGAACAGACTGACGCCAAAGATTGGTCGCACCGCTGCCGACAATGTGACGAAATGTGGTCACCCTCCAATTCCCGTTCCCTTTACTGCAGTTTATCATTCAGCCTCAGACCCTGAGGGAATCCTGAAGGCATTCAGCACTGCAGGCAAAGTAACCTTTTGGACTGGTTGGTAAGTCCACACACAGTCCAATTTTGATTGTACGTACAATCAATACAATCTGTGATGTCATATAAAGACCAGGTTACTGCCACCAATCCGCAATTGAGCGTGCAAATACGCTAAGTCTAACTCCTGTAGGAAAAACGGTTAATTCAACAACCTTTCTAGAGATAGCAAAATTAACAATATTAATAAAATAGTCATGGTAACGTTTCTCTTAGAAGATGTGAACTCTTTGCGGAGATTTCAGTACAGCTCTGGGATGAATGACTTTTTATTGTTTATTTAAAAAATGCAGAACTAAATATAGCAATTGAAACAAATCGTTACAGTAAAAAATAATAAGGATTAAAAGTGAAAATAATGTCAAGAGCAGTCTATCAAGTTACTTACCGCATATCCTTTGCGATAATAAATCAAAAAGAAAGGTATAATAGTCCAATTCTGGAAAGTTCTTTGGATAGAAGCCCATGGACAACACAGCTGTGATGGTGTATGGATGGCTGAAGAAGGACTCTCTCCCCCAGCCTGTGTCCAGCAGTTTTTAACCCATTCTCTGCTGGTGGGTGGAGATTGTAAAAAGAGATGATCCCCCACCCTCAGCAATCTGACCTTGAGCTTGAGACCAGCCCCTTGCTTCTGTGGAACGTTTTGGCATTTTATCAAATCATGCCACACCGCTGACAACATTTGTTAAATGATATACAAAAACAACATTTTAGGTTTGGTCATGTGTTGGATCCATAGATATTAACCACTTGATGACCCAGCCTTTACCCCCCCCCCCCTTAAGGACCAGCGCTGTTTTTTATGATCTGTGCTGGGTGGGCTCTGCAGCCCCCAGCACAGATCAGGTTGCAGGCAGAGTGATCAGATCGCCCCCCTTTTTTTCCCCCTATGGGGATGATGTGCAGGGGGGGTTTGATCTCTCCTGCCTGCCTGGGTGTTGCGGGGAGGGGCACCTCAAAGCCCCCCTCCGTGGCGAAATTCCCCCCCTCCCTCTCCTCCCTCTCACCCCTGGTGATCTGGGCTGCACAGGACGCTATCCGTCCTGTGCAGCCAGTGACAGGCTGTCCTCTGTCACATGGCGGCGATCCCCGGCCGCTGATTGGCCGGGGATCGCCGATCTGCCTTACGGCGCTGCTGTAGCAGCAGCGCCGTTCAATGTAAACAAAGGAGACAAACGTCTCCTGCGTTTACATTTAGTCTGCGAGCCGCGATCAGCGGCTCGCAGGCTATTCATGGAGACCTGCTCCGTGATCTAACAGGAAACGGCCGCTCGCGCGAGCGGCCTTTCCTGATTAATTAGGGAGGCACCTGGCGACGCAGATGTGCGTCGCTGGTCCTCCAGCTACCACTTTGCCGCCGCACGGTATGAGTGTGCGGTCAGCAAGTGGTTAAACATGCTTCTTTTAACACCTTCCCTGTCTATGGAATTTATATCTCAGGCTGTAGGATAGCTAGACGGATCATAGACCTCTTAAAAGGTGTATTGATCTTAGCGTATTATTCCCTGCAAATCACAAACTGTTTCACCCATGCGATTCCTGAGTTATCAAATTATGACACCATGTAGAATTAGATATATATTGAAGTCGAATTAAGGGACATTTTATCTGGGTTTCTGAAGGACAGGCTACATGCAGGAATGTGGTCAGTTCATTAATTTATGACCGGGATATGGTTTTCTAGTCCATGTATTTTCTTATCACAATCCCTTGTAGGGAACAGGCAGAGGAGATGGTGAGATTACTTCCTGGACAGGAGCGTGCAGAGGAGGGGTGGGAATCTTTCCTGGACAGGAAAGAGCAGAGGAGGGGGTGGGATTACTTCATTGACAGGAGCATGCAGTGGAGGAGGTGGGATTCCTTCCTGGACTGGACCGAACAGTGGAGGGGGTGGGATTACTTCCTGGACGTGAGTGGGCAGTAGAGGGGGTGGGGTTTATTCCTGGTTGGGAGTGGGCAGTGGAGAGGGTGAGATTCTTTCCTTGCCAGGAGCAAGCAGTGGAGGGGGTGCAATTATTTCCTGGCTGGGAGGGAGCAAAGGAGAGGGTGAGATTTGCTCCTGGCCAGGAGTGAGCAGGGGAGGGGGTGGGATTCCTTCCTGGCCATGAGTGAGCAGAGGAGGGGGTGGGATTAGTTCCTGGACCGGAGTAAGCAGAGGAGGGGTGATGGGATTACCTCTATTAAAAATCGAGCGAACTGCATAGTTGTTCGATGCAGTGTAGAGTTATAGGCCATCAATTTGCTAATGCTCTTGCCCCACCCCCGATTGTTTAAAAATGTATCAATTTAACATTTTGGGGAACCGATTCCCTTCAGATAAATCGAATCTGCAAGGAATCAAATAAGAAAATTAATGATTGTACGGCCCTATAAAGTCAAGGAGAGAACCCGAAGACATAACAACTAAAGTTGTTCAGGTGATATTTTTAATGACTAACTGTACAAGATTTCTTTGCAAACTTTCAAACTTTAAAGTTTCTCCTTCAGACTTGGAAACTTCATCTGTCCTTATCTCATGAATTATATTACCTTAGAATCTCACTAATATTATAAACTAGCTGGACGCCCGGCGATGCCCGGGTATGTATTTGGCTAGTGTTGGCTCTGCCCACTTTTCCTAACCCTAACACACAATTACTTAAAGGACTTCCGAGGCCAAAATCTGCCCCCGAAACGTAAAAAAAGTTAACTACCTGCATGACTTTGTAAGGCATGGAGGACGCCGTCCGCACCCTCCGTGCCGTTCTGCCTGGTCCCCTCTGCTCAATAGCCCCCCAAAAGGCTGCGACCCCACGGTCCGGGTCGGTATCTGCACGCCGGAGCTGGCCACTGCTGCGCAGTCCGCATAGCCGCTGCTGCGGCTGCGCAGCTCTAGGGCCAACCCCCCGATCTACGTAACAGGCAGCGTGGATCGGAGGGTTGGCCCTAGAGCTGTGCAGCCGCAGTAGCGGCTATGCGGACTGCGCAGCGTGGCCATCTTTATGCAGGCTGCAGATACCGACCCGGACCGTGGGGTCGCAGCCTTTCGGGGGGCTATTGAGCAGAGGGGACCAGGCGGAATGGCACGGAGGGCGCGGACGGCGTCCTCCGTGCCTTACAAAGTCATGCAGGTATTTAACTTTTTTTATGTTTTGGGGGCAGATTTTGGCCTCGAAAGTCCTTTAAAGGGAACCAGAGAGGAATGGGGGGTGAAAAAAGGAAAGCATTTTATACATACCTGGGGCTTCTTCCAGCCCCATAAGCCTGAATCGCTCCCATGCCGCCGTCCTCAGCTTCCTGGATCCGCCAGTACCGGGCCCGTCACTTCCGGCAGACGCGGCCAATTGTCCGCATCACAGGGGCTCCCTCCATACACGTACGCATGCGGCTGCGCAGTAGGCAGCCACATGTGTATCTGTATGGGGAGAGCACCCTGTGATGCGGAGAATTGGCCGCGTCTGCCGGCCGACTGGCCGACTCGCGGCAATGACGGGACCCGGTGGCGGCGGATCCAGGCAGCGGAGGACGGCGGCGTGGGAGCGATTCAGGCTTATGGGGCTGAAAGAAGCCCCAGGTATGTATATCTCATCCTCTCTGGTTCCCTTTAATGACCAAGTATGTGAGCTTTGTGGTCTTTGGCATCAATAATTTGCAATGAAATAAAATTAATCTGATTGGATGTGGCTCCACCCCTTTTCTGAATTTGAACCCCAATCACCCAATGGCCAACTGTACCAGGTACAGGTAATTAACAGTGCAAGAATGGCAGCAATTAAATACTCCCCTTAAAAATCAATAGGTGGCTTTTATAGGCTCCACCCACTTTTCTGAATATTAATCCCAGTCACCCAGTGACCAACTGTGCAAAGTTTGAGAACCCTACCATTAATAGTGTAAGAATGTCTGCAGTTTACATTTGTGCAATGAAATTTGTATTTTTCTCCACCCACTTATTTCCTAACATTGTTCAGGTATGTATTTGGCTGGTGTTGGCTCCGCCTACTATTTCTAACCCTAACACACAATTACTCAATAACCAAGTTTGTGAGCTTTGCCGTTTTTTGCATCAATAATTTGCAAACAAATCTGATTGGCTGTTTGTGGCTCCACCACTTTGTCTGAATTTAACCCCAGTCACCCAATGACCAACTGTGCCAGGTTTAAGGCTTGTGCCATTAACAGTGCAAGAATGGTAGCAATTACATATTCCCTCTTGAAAATCAATAGGTGAATTTTGATTGGCTTTTGTAGGCTCCACCTACTTCTCTGAATATTAATCCCAGTCACCCAGTGACCAATTGTGCAAAGTTTGAGAACCTTACCATTAAAAGTGTAAGAATTGCTGCAGTTCACATTTTCTCAGTGAAATTTGCATTTGTCTCCGCCTACTGATGACCCGGCATTGCCCGATTATGTATTTTGCAAGTGCTGGCTGCGCCCACTTTTCCTAACCCTAACACACAATTAATCAATTACTCAATGACTAAGTTTGTGAGCTTTGCTGTCTTTGGCATCAATAACCTGCATTAAAATGAAACAACTCATATTGGCTGTTTGTGGCTCCACCCCCTTTTATAAATGTAAACCCCAGTCACCCAATGATCAACTGTACCAGGTTTGAGGCTTGTGCCATTAACAGTGCAAGAATGGCAGCAATGAAATATTCCCCTGAAAAATCAATAGGTAATTTTTGATTGCCTTTTGTAGGCTCCACCCACTTTTCTGAATATTAACCCCAGTCACCCAGTAACCAACTGTGCAAAGTTTGAGAACCCTACCATTAACAGTGTAAGAATGGCTGCTGTTTACATTTTCCCAGTAAAATTTTCCCACTTATGTATCTGGCTGGTGTTGGCTGTGTCTGTTTTTCTAGGCCTAACGCACAATTAATCAATTACTCAATTACCAAGTTTGTGAGCTTTGCGGTGTTTGGCATCAATAATTTACATTGGAATATAACAAATCTAATTGGCTGTTTGTGGCTCCACCCCCTTTCTGAAATTGAACCCTAGTCACCCAATGATCAACTGTACCAGGTTTGAGGCTTGTGCCATTAACAGTCCAAGAATGGCAGCAATGTAAATATTCCCCTTGAAAATCAATAGGTTAATTTTGATTGGCTTTTATAGACTCCACCCACTTTTCTGAATATTAATCCCAGTCACCCAGTAACCAACTGTGCAAAGTTTGAGAACCCTACCATTAACAGTGTAAGAATGGCTGCTGTTTACATTTTTCCAGTAAAATGTGTATTTGTCTCCGCCCACTCATGACCCGGCATTGCCCGGGTATGTATTTGGCTGGTGTTGGCTGTGCCTACTTTTCTAACCCTAACACACAATTAATAAATTACCAAGTTTGTGATCTTTGCGGTGTTTGGCATCAATAATTTGCATTGAAATGAAACAAATTTAATTGGCTGTTTGTGGCTCCACCCCCTTTCTGAAATTGAACCCTAGTCACCCAATGATCAACTGTACCAGGTTTGAGGCTTGTGCCATTAACAGTACAATAATGGCAGAAATTAAATATTCCCCTTGAAAATCAATAGATGCATTTTGATTGGCATTTATAGACTCAAACCTGGTACAGTTGGTCATTGAGTGACTGGGGTTCAAATTCAGAAAACGTGATGGATCCAAAAACAGCCAATCAGATTTGTTTTATTTCAATGCAAATTATTGATGCTATAAACCGCAAAGCTCACAAACTGTAACAAGCATGGATCTGGCGGCTGCTGACTCGCACGGGGGGTCTACAGCCGCCTCTCTCCCTGGCTCTCAAGCGTTATCCGTTCCCTTGGCGTCTAGCACGCCGGGAACGATGTTATCTCCAGCTCATAGGGTTTTTGTCTTGGGCGGGTGCGCGTGGAGACAGGACCTTTATGCGTGCAGAAGGCGCGTCAGCTGACCTGCCGGTCGGCTGATGTCACTGATGACTCTCGCCGCGCCGATTGGCAGATTCCGTGGTGGGAGTGGCTGGAAGCGTGCCTCCGCTTCTTAAGCCTGCAGTCTTCATTTGTTCCCTGTCTGCTGTCGTGAATACTTTGTGTGAGCGCTCAGACCTTAGACTAGTGCCAGGTGTTGAAACCAAGGACTTCACACCAAGACTAGGATTGTTGTTATATTGTATTTTATTACCTGTGTATGATTCTGGCTATACCTCTGACCTTGCTTCCTGCATAACGCTTCTGTACTTCTGCCTATCTGATTAGTTGCCGAACTCTGCCTGATTACTGATTACTCTTCTGTCTCACGATTCTGTACTGATACTTACCTCTCTGTTGCCGAACCTAGCCTGTCTGACTTCTCTACTCACCAGTGGGCCCTCGCCACTGGTGAGGTACTATTGTCTCACCAGCTTCTCTGGGGAGATAGTTTCTTATTGCTCCATTAGTGACTGATAGCACCTTTCCAGCTCCTCTGGAAAGGTCTGATCAAGTCTATACAGGGCTCTATTCATAAACCATTACCGCAAGTTTTCCGCTCAAAACAGCGGGTTTTCTCGTCCATTTAGCAAAGTGGGCATTCAAAAAAGCTGTTCCCGCATGAAAATCTACAATCCCCCAGCAGAGCGAGAAATTTCCGCCTTCTCCAGTGTTTTTCTAGATTTATCTAGAAAAAAGTAACAAAATGGCCATTCATAAAGATTAGAGGAAGCGGTATGTGGACGGGAAATACCGCTTCCTCTGATTTTGCGGATTACATACAAGTGAATGGGACAGACCTCCCAGAGAGAGCAGTGCACGGAGGGACTCTGCCGGCTGAAGTGTTTCCGCATGCCTTCCGACAGCTTACCGCCAGCCTTCAGCGGGAGATCTCCGCTCTTGCATCGCAGCTTTCAAGATTTCTTTGAATGACCACCCAGAAGTGTAAAATACCGCTGCGGTATTTTCCCTCCAGGAGTTTTCTCGCAACAACTTTTTTATGAATAGAGCCCACAGTCACTTTCACTACTAGTACCTGGCCAGCCCCTCTGGTGAAGGACTAGTCTGTATTTTCCTATTCTCTCACTGTTTGTACCAATTCCAGCCCTTTGGAAAGGTCTGTGCTAGTATATACAATGGTTAATTTGCATATATTCAGCAGTGGTGCCTGGGAGAAATCTCGAGCTCACTCCAACCTGAATTATCGCAAATTCTTTCTGTTTTAGGAAAGCAAACCTTTGTTTTTCTTAACATCTTAGTAAGGGGGCTTTTAGGACCATTGTAGTCCCTTACACACCCCAATGAGTTCTGGGTCACCATGAGGTTGCTGGTTAGTCTGTGCCTCTCGGATTTACAAGCCCTACTCCATAGAGCCAAATTAATCCATGCCATGCACTGATGAGGATCAAACAATCCGAAACAGTCTGTATGCATGTTGGATTATTACGGCTCTGTACATATTAACAAGCTGACACATCATTGTATTCCAGCGGTTCTGGAGGTGTGTTTAGCTTTGAAGGGTACAATGGTTAATTTGCATATATTCAGCAGTGGTGCCTGGGAGACATCTCGAGCTCACTCCAACCTGAATTATCGCAAATTCTTTCTGTTTTAGGAAAGCAAACTTTTGTTTTTCTTAACATCTTAGTAAGGGGGCTTTTAGGACCATTGTAGTCCCTTACACACCCCAATGAGTTCTGGGTCACCATGAGCTTGCTGGTTAGTCTGTGCCTCTCGGATTTACAAGCCCTACTCCATAGAGCCAAATTAATCCATGCCATGCACTGATGAGGATCAAACAATCCGAAACAGTCTGTATGCATGTTGGATTATTACGGCTCTGTACATATTAACAAGCTGACACATCATTGCATTCCAGCGGTTCTGGAGGTGTGTTTAGCTTCGAAGGGTACAATGGTTAATTTGCATATATTCAGCAGTGGTGCCTGGGAGACATCTCGAGCTCACTCCAACCTGAATTATCGCAAATTCTTTCTGTTTTAGGAAAGCAAACTTTTGTTTTTCCTAGTATATACAGTCAGTGTACTGATAGTACTTTACCAGCTCCTCTGGTAAAGCTCCTCTCTACTATTAAAGTTATGGTTGCACTAATACACAACTCTGTCAGTATCACTACCAGCTATACTTGCATTATTAGTGATTCTGCAGATCACCACATAATCAGGTATAGTGTCTGTATTATTGGTGATACTGCAGATCACTTATAATCAGACGTCTGAGTTGCAGCACCCAACCGTTACACAAACTAAGTCAATGAGAAATTGAGTAATTGGCCCATATGCAATTAACTTTTTCACCTGAGTTATCTCCTAGGAGATACATGTCATCTTCTCTTTAAATTAACGTTTCAGCATTTTACAATTGAAAAAGTACCCAAAAGTTGGTGAAGAAGTGCTATCAAATTTATTTTGAGTATTTTCTTGTTAGCTGGTGGCTTAAAAGGCATTGTATCGTAAATTCTGAAAATATCACCAAAGAGAAAACTCAGGAGAAAAAATGAGTTGCATATGGGCCATTGGGCCATATGTGATTCACTTTTTCACCTGAGTTTTCTCCTAGGAGAGAAAATTTCATCTTTAATTTAAAATAACTTTTTAGCATTTTGCAATGGAAAAAAGTATCAATAAGTAGGTATAAAGTACTATCAAAATGATTTTGGGGTCTTTTTTTTTCGCTTGCTGGTGGTTTAAAAGGCATGTCATTGACAAGTTTTAAAATATCACCTAGGAGAGAACTCACATGAAAAAGTGAATTGCATATGGGCCCCTTGTGTGTTAGGGTTAGAAAACGCCAGGGCATCAGCTAGTCTATTAATAATTTTTTTCCATAAAATAAGTTTACAAATCTTTTTCAAGCAAAATAAATAAATACATAAAATTAGTTGTTTTTTTAATTGCTTTTTTAGTACTTTTTACTTATGATGTGCTATACAGATTTAATAAAAATAAGGGGAAAACAGTTACTGCGAGAACATTCAGAACAAGAGACTCAACCCTGATAAGAGATAAGGAAAGATAATTTAAGAAATAAGTTTGTGAACCAATGCTAATAGTTTCAGATGTCGCAAAAATAATGTCCTCTATAGAGTTGGGCCGAACCTCCGATTTTAGGTTCGCGAACCGGGTTCGCGAACTTTCGCGGAAGGTTCGGTTCGCGTTAAAGTTCGCGAACCGCAATAGACTTCAATGGGGATGCGAACTTTGAAAAAAAAAAAAAATTATGCTGGCCACAAAAGTGATGGAAAAGATGTTTCAAGGGGTCTAACACCTGGAGGGGGGCATGGCGGAGTGGGATACACGCCAAAAGTCACCGGGAAAAATCTGGATTTGACGCAAAGCAGCGTTTTAAGGGCAGAAATCACATTGAATGCTAAATGACAGGCCTAAAGTGCTTTAAAACATCTTGCATGTGTATACATCAATCAGGGAGTGTAATTAAGGTACTGCTTCACACTGACACACCAAACTCCACTGAACAGAACAGGTATGCAGTGGCGGGTTCACTGAACAGAACAGGTATGCAGTGGCGGGTCCACTGAACAGGTATACAGTGGCGGGTCCACTGAACAGAACAGGTATGCAGTGGCGGGTTCACTAAACAGGTATACAGTGGCGGGTCCACTGAACAGAACAGGTATGCAGTGGTGGGTTCACAGAACAGGTATGCAGTGGCAGGATCAATGAACAGGTATGCAGTGGCAGGATCACTGAACAGGTATGCAGTGGCAGGATCACTGAACAGGTATGCAGTGGCAGGATCAATGAACAGGTATGCAGTGGCAGGATCAATGAACAGGTATGCAGTGGCAGGATCAATGAACAGGTATGCAGTGGCAGGATCAATGAACAGGTATGCAGTGGCAGGATCAATGAACAGGTATGCAGTGGCAGGATCACTGAACAGGTATGCAGTGGCAGGATCAATGAACAGGTATGCAGTGGCAGGATCAATGAACAGGTATGCAGTGGCAGGATCAATGAACAGGTATGCAGTGGCAGGATCAATGAACAGGTATGCAGCCAGGGACAAGCTAAGGCTAACTAATCTTTCCCTATGAGAGACTGCAGTAGCTCGCCCTACTCTAACTAATGCAGGCACACGAGTGGCCACGGCCGCCGCTGCCTGCCTATATAAGGGGGGGTGGGGCTCCAGGGGCTAGTGTAGCCTAATTGGCTACACTGGGCCTGCTGACTGTGATGTAGAGGGTCAAAGTTGACCCTCAGTGCATTATGGGGCGAACCGCAATGGGGCGAACTTTTCCGCAATAAAGTTCGCGTGCGGTACCCGCACGCGAACCACCTAGGTTCGCGCGAACCAGGTTCGCCGGCGAACCGTTCGGCCCAACTCTAGTCCTCTATGACAATTTTCTTTAAAAATATTTTTTTCTTGAAAACTGACTTTTTTCCCCTAAAAATATAAACCATATAAGCCCATGTCCTATTGATTTCATTGCATTTCACAAAAATACCTGTTTTCAAGAAAGTACAACAAGGTGCCAAATGCCCTCATCACTAGCATTGTGCTTCCCACCATGATAGACCGGATGAGCTGCAAAACCAGTGCAGGATATTTGGGCACAGCTGGCGCCACCATAGGCCATAATAGGAATTAAAGCTATAGCAGCACGCAGTGAATAATTTGGGTGCTGTCAGAAGACGGAGCACACATTACTACAAAAGCACTGTAATTCGGCAGCCAGCAACAGCTGGAAGCCAAATTACATCCTTCCCCAGTATCCATGGTAGCCTGGAGGGAAATGGAGGCCTGGATGGCCTGTAGGGGGAATAGTAATTAACGCCGTCGGGACTTGTGCAGCAGCAGGGTGAGCCGTTTATCGGCGTTACCCTGCGCCCAAATCTCCAGGTGACCGTTTCATAGGTAAACAGACAGGAAACCAGAATATTTGGAAAAAGAGCTCAACATCTCAACTCCTAAAGCTATTGACAGCTATTACAGTGGTGTGAAAAACTATTTGCCCCCTTCCTGATTTCTTATTCTTTTGCATGTTTGTCACACTTAAATGTTTCTGCTCATCAAAAACAGTTAACTATTAGTCAAAGATAACATAATTGAACACAAAATGCAGTTTTAAATGATGGTTTTTATTATTTAGTGAGAAAAAAACCCTCCAAATCTACATGGCCCTGTGTGAAAAAGTGATTGCCCCCCCTTGTTAAAAAATAACTTAAAGGTGGTTTATTACACCTGAGTTCAATTTCTGTAGTCACCCCCAGGCCTGATTACTGCCACACCTGTTTCAATCAAGAAATCACTTAAATAGGAGCTATCTGACACAGAGAAGTAGACCAAAAGCACCTCAAAAGCTAGACATCATGCCAAGATCCAAAGAAATTCAGGAACAAATGAGAACAAAAGTACTGTAATTGAAATCTATCAGTCTGGTAAAGGTTATAAAGCCATTTCTAAAGCTTTGGGACTCCAGCGAACCACAGTGAGAGCCATTATCCACAAATGGCAAACACATGGAACAGTGATGAACCTTCCCAGGAGTGGCCGGCCGACCAATATTACCCCAAGAGCGCAGAGAAAACTCATCCGAAAGGCCACAAAAGACCCCAGGATAACATCTAAAGAACTGCAGGCCTCACTTGCCTCAATTAAGGTCAGTGTTCACGACTCCACCATAAGAAAGAGACTGGGCAAAAACGGCCTGCATGGAAGATATCCAAGGCGCAAACCACTTTTAAGCAAAAAGAACATTAAGGCTCGTCTCAATTTTGCTAAAAAAACATCTCAATGATTGCCAAGACTTTTGGGAAAATACCTTGTGGACCGACGAGACAAAAGTTGAACTTTTTGGAAGGTGTGTGTCCCGTTACATCTGGCGTAGAAGTAACACAGCATTTCAGCAGAAGTACATCATACCAACAGTAAAATATGGTGGTGGTAGTGTGATGGTCTGGGGTTGTTTTGCTGCTTCAGGACCTGGAAGGCATGCTGTGATAGATGGAACCATGAATTCTACTGTCTGCCAAAAAATCCTGAAAGAGAATGTCCTTCCATCTGTTCGTCAACTCAAGCTGAAGCGATCTTGGGTGCTGCAGCAGGACAATGACCCAAAACACACCAGCAAATTCACCTCTGAATGGCTGAAGAAAAACAAAATGAAGACTTTGGAGTGGCCTAGTCAAAGTCCTGACCTGAATCCTATTGAGATGTTGTGGCATGACCTTAAAAAGGCGGTTCATGCTAGAAAACCCTCAAATAAAGCTGAATTACAACAATTCTGCAAAGATGAGTGGGCCAAAATTCCTCCAGAGCGCTGTAAAAGACTCGTTGCAAGTTATCACAAATGCTTGATTGCAGTTATTGCTGCTAAGGGTGGCCCAAAGAGTTATTAGGTTCAGGGGGCAATTTCTTTTTCACACAGGGCCATGTAGGTTTTGAGTTTTTTTTCTCACTAAATAATAAAAAACATCATTTAAAACTGCATTTTGTGTTCAGTTATGTTATCTTTGACTAATAGTTAACGGTTTTTGATGAGCAGAAACATTTAAGTGTGACAAACATGCAAAAGAATAAGAAATCAGAAAGGGGGCAAATCGTTTTTCACACTACTGTATATTCAGATTATCTTGTGCTTTATGCATTGTTAGAACTGTTTACTTATGTTGTTTATACTATTTTAGCAGGGTGAAAACTTGATGCATGCCACTGTAAACCATTTAAAATCACGTACGCCCCAAAAAGCGGGAAAGTCAAAAGCCTACAACCCAGAGGTAATCTATGCTGTTGTAAGAAGACATAGCTATTTTTATTTTGTGGATTCTGAGAAAAAATAACTTAGTTAAAGAAGACTTCGGTTTTTTTTTATTTTTGTTGTTGAAGACTACTTGTTTTTTATGTAAACATATATTTTTGAATTACTTTATGTAGCATTAACATCTTCCTTGGTGCTGTACAATGTACATAAACTTACAATTATGGGGAGCATAGCTACATGAGCAGTTCAACATACTATACAATCATGACAGCCAGGAATACATGTACAGATGCATACAATTGATTTGTAGTTTGAAAAACGACATACTGGTGGATGTTCATCAGATAAAATGCACAGGAACAGGAAATACAAGGTAGAGGTTACTTGCTCTTTGCAAGCTTACAATCTGGAGGGTGGTGGGTCGGGGACACTGGGGTAGTAGACAAAGGGGTTAGCAGATGAGGCAGTGAGGTTTAACATATATCTAAGCTATAGCAAATTACAAGCTTCCTTGAACAGGTGTGTCTTGAGGGTTCGTTTGAAGCAAGACGGACAACCTGTGGGAGAGAGTTCCAAAGTAGAGGTGAGAAGTCCTGGATGCAAGAGTGAGAGGATGCTCTCCACAATGTTATTATGCATTGTGCATCAGGTATTAACATCTAGCTTACCCATTTTAAGTATAACATTCAGGGGCATTGCTAGCCGCAAAGAATAGTGGCACGTGCCCCGGATCTATTCTGGGGTGCCCCGGTTGTCCCCCAGGCAGAGTCAGCTGTGGTGCTCCAATCGTGGTTAGTCTGGGTGCTGTGGTGGCTCTAAATGGGCATACTGGGTGCAGTGGTGCCATGCTAGAAGCTGTGATACCTTTATGGGGGCATGCTGGGAGTTGTGGTGCCTCAATGTGAGGCCCATGGGAGCATGGGAGGGGGTCCACTAAAAAGGTCAGGGAATGCTATGGGGAGACTGCCAGATAACCAGGCGGCAGGCCAGCCTGCCCAGAAGAAAGCCAGAACAGCCAGCACAGAAGCCAGGTAACTCTGCCTAGTTATGTTTAAGTGACACTGTCTATTTATGTGATACTAGCCGACCCGCGGCGTAGCATACGCCGCATAAGAAAGTAGAGGACAGGAAGGGGGTATTGGGCACAGCAGCGGGGAGGGGGGTTGGACTCTCACCTCACCTCACCTCACCTCACCTCACCTCACCTCACCTCACCTCACCTCACCTCACCTCACCTCACCTCACCTCACCTCACCTCACCTCACCTCACCTCACCTCACCTCACCTCACCTCACCTCACCTCACCTCACCTCACCTCACCCTCCTGCTTAAGCACAGTAGCAGCTGCCACTATTAGTAAGAGGCAGCGGGCGGGGATGACTCACCTCTTCCGTGTCCCATCGTGCGTTCCACTGTCGTCACTTCCTGCAATGCCGCACACTGTATTGGTGTAATTTTGCTTTTTAAAACAGAAGGAAATCTGCAATAATTCAGCTATAAGTGAACATTTGTGGTTACCCACAATGCACTGCTACTAAATATGCAAATTACCCCTTTTCCCCCTTGATAAGCCAAGCAAGCATCCAGAGCTGCTGGTGTATAGCAAGCCTATAGCTTTAAATTTTACAACAACAACAACAACAACAAACAACATTTGTAAAGCGCTTTTCTCCCGTGGGACTCAAAGCGCATAAGCATGGCTCCAACCATCGTGGTACAGAAGGATATGGAGGCAGTCATATCAAACCCACATGTAGACAGCCTGTTTCAGACTTTTGGTCCTCATCAGTACATAGCCGGTATTGATACGGCTGTATGAGATAGGGCTTGGAGCAGTACAACAGCGTAACCAAGCAGCTCAGGGTGACCCAAACCACTCGGAATGCATAGTGGGATAAAAGGGACCAAAAAGACCTCCTACTAAAAAAAAAAAAAAGCAAAGCTTGGTGTAATTTGCCTTCCTAAAACAGAAGGAAGTATACAATAATTCAGCTATAAGTGAACATTTGTGGTTACCCACAATGCACTGTTACTAAAAATGCAAATTATCCCTTTTCACCCTTAGTAAGCCCAGCAAGCATCCAGAACCACTGGTGTATAGCAAGTCTACAGCTTTAAATTTTACACAGCCATATCAAACCCACATGTAGACAGCCTGTTTCAGACTTTTAGTCCTCATCTGTACATGGCAATGATTGATATAGCTATATGAGATAGGGCTTGGACCAGTACAACAGAGTAACCAAGCAGCTCAGGGTGACCCAAACCACTCGGAATGTATAGGTAGATAAAAGGGACCAAAAAGACCTTCTTCTAAAAAAAAATCAAAGCTTGGTGTAATTTGCCTTCTTAAAACAGAAGAAAATCTGCAATAATTCAGCTATAAGTGAACATTTGTGATTACCCACAATGCACCGCTACTAAATATGCAAATTATTCCTTTTCAGCCTTGGTAAGTCAAGCAAGCCTATAGCTTTAAAGGGAACCAGAGACATAGAAAAAAGATTTCATACATACCTGGGGCTTCTTCCAGCCCCATAAGCCTGGATCGCTCCCACGCCGCCAACCTCCGCTTCCTGGATCCGCCGGTACCGGGTCCCGTCACTTCCGCCGGATGCGGCCAATTGTCCGCATGATCAGGGGATGCCTACATATCCTTACGCGTGCAGTTGCTCAGTATGCAGCCGCACGCGTAAGGGTATGCTGGGAGCCCCTGTGATGCAGACAATTGGCCGCGTGCTGACGCCAACTGGCCAATAGTGTTGTCCGGATCATGAACGATTCGGATCTTTGATCCGAATCTATTTTGTGAGTCGAATCATCCGAATCATCAAAATGAGTGATTCGGATCGAAAAGGGGGCGGGGCAAGGAGCGACACGCCCCCCTCTCAGCAGGCAGCAGGGTGCTGGAAGCAGAGCAGAGATGGATCGCTCTGTTGGAGGGGAGGCAGCCTTGCAGCCACAGGTAGATGAGAGAGAGGGGACATCGGTGCCACTGCCAGATATGTGTAGAGCACACATACTGGCTGCAATGTGCTGCTCATTATAGGCTGGCTGTTCCGTAGTGCTGCACAGTGATCACATTGGAAACTTTTGGCTCAGCTCAGCACAGCTCAGTAACTTTGTAGGCACTGTGATTGAAAGGCAATATGATCCTCCTGCACTCGGCACTAAACAGCTGCACTTAACTTCTGTAAATGCTTTGGGGAATGCTTTCTTTCACTGCGATGTTTGCTTTCAGAGTATACAGATGAACATATAGGTGAAATACATGTAAAGCATATGATTGCAGCATGTGGGTATTGTGTGCAAACAAACATTTCTGCTCTCTGCTCGTCCCTCCTCCCTTCTCTGTCCACTCCCTGCCCTCTGTGCATCTTCTCCCCTTCTCTGTGTGTCCACCCCCCTCTCCTTCTCCTGTCCTGCTATTCATTTCACCCCCGAATGCTTCAGTAGTAAAATGATCCGAGATTCGGATCAAAGATCCGGATCTCTTCAATGATCCGATTTGAATCATCCGGATCATTGAAAAGATCCGAACTTCCCATCTCTACTGGCCAAAACTACAGTACCCGGAACCAGCTGACACAGGCAGCGGAGAACGGCGGCGTGGGAGCAATCCGTGCATATGGGGCTGGAGGAAGCCCCAGATATGTATAAAATCTTTTTTCTGGCATCTCTGGTTCCCTTTAAGTTTTACACAGTCATATCAAACCCACATGTGACAGCCTAGTTCAGACGTTTGGTCCTCATCAGTACATAGCAGGGATTGATAAGGCTTTATGAGATAGGGCTTGGACCAGCACAACAGAGTAACCAAGCAGCTCAGGGTGACCCAAACTACTAAGAGTGTATAGGGGGATAAAAGAGACCAAAAAGCCCTCCTACTAAAAAAAGCAAAGCTTGGTGTAATTTTCCTTCTTAAAACAGAAGGAAATCTGCAATAATTCAGCTATAAGTGAACATTTGTGGTTACCCACAACGCACTGCTACTGAATATGCAAATTATCCCTCTTTGCCCTTGGTTCTCCTTCTTGCTTGGACCAGCCCCTTCTTCTTGCTTGGACCGGCCCTGGGGGCAGGGCGCTACTTCTTCTTCTTGTTTGAAGGTTGAGGCACTTACTCTATTATATATATATAGATGCTGCATTTTTTTTTAATTTTTTTTTTTGAAGAGGGGGCTTCATCCAAGATTTTGCTGTTAAGTTAATGTAAATTTGACAACACACATGACCACACCCACATTCTGGTGTGTGGCCACACCCATTTTCCGGCCAGAGTGCCCAAAAGTGCCCTGGATCTCTTAAGATCCTAGCAACACCCCTGATAACATTCAATTGATGGGTTTCAGATGGGACATATGTCTCAGCGCACACATGCACATGCACTTTCTATCAAGTGGCAAAAAGGATGAGAGAATAACTCTCTTTTCTTCATACATAGAAATGACTGAATCAAAATCACTGACACTGGTAAAGAAACACCTCTCCTAGAGAATGCTTGTAACCCCAGTCAGGTGTAACTAATCACTTTCTCCATTGCTCACCCAGCCCCAGGTAATAAGAAAAGGGTTCACTGTCTAACTTGACAATGATCTGAAGTGCAAAGTAAAATTCCTTCCTGGACATTCACCACCTGAGGAGTGGGATTCCTTCCTGGACAGGAGCGTGCAGAGGAGGGGGTGGTATTCATTCCTGGACAAGAGCAAGCAGAGGGGATGGGATTACTTCCCAGACAGGAGTGAGCAGAGGAGGGGGGGGATTCATTCCTGGACAGGAGCAAGCAGAGGGGATGAGATTACTAGAGATGTCGCGAACCTCCGATTTCCGGTTTGCGAACCCCGTTCGCGAACCTTCGCGGAAGGTTCGGTTCGCGGAAAAGCAATAGACTTCAATGGAGAGGCGAACTTTGAAAAATAGAAAAAATTATGCTGGCCACAAAAGTGATGGAAAATATGTTTCAAGGGGTCTAACACCTGGAGGGGGGCATGGCGGAGTGGGATACATGCCCAAAGTCCCGGGGAAAAATCTGGATTTGACGCAAAGCAGCATTTTAAGGGCAGAAATCACATTGAATGCTAAATTGCAGGCCTAACGTGCTTTCAAACATCTTGCATGGGTATACATCAATCAGGGAGTGTAATTAGAGTTCTGCTTCACACTGACACACCAAACTCACTGTGTAACGCACCGCAAACAGCTGTTTGCGTAGTGACAGCCATGCTGGACTGGTGCGTACCGTGGCCAGAGTGTAGGCCGTGGCGTTTTTCAAGCCCATATGGTCGCCGGGCTGTGGTTGCTCAATGATAGAACAACAGTGACTGTCCAGCTGATCAAATTTGGTCTGACCACAATGAAGCAACGACCTTATTATCTTTTGTGTGCCACCCCCACCCGAGACACTCAAATAGCCAGCGGTCATTGCTTCATTGTGATACGCAATGAAGGGGGATCATGAAGGGGGATGGGCACATGTACATGACTTTTGTTTTTTTGTTGCAGCCGCCCGCAGTGCAGCCAGAAAAATTAGGCAGGCATGTACACGCACCAGAAAAATTAGTGTAGCGGCCGCTGCTAGCAGCGGCCTTAAAAATTCAGGAATCCGCCTAGAGTCCTGGACCCTGTTGGTGGTGGCGGAGAAGGCAAGTGGCCTGCAGGCAGAGATGCTGTGTGTGGGGACTGACTTAGTCTTCGGTCGTGCAGTAGCCCTCCGGGATCCATTCCTCATTCATTTTGATAAAGGTCAGGTACTGAACACTGTCGTGACTTAGGCTACTTCTCTTCTCAGTAACTATGCCTCCAGCTGCACTGAAGGTCCTTTCTGACAGGACGCTTGCGGCAGGGCAAGAGAGAAGTTGTATGGCAAATTGGGACAGCTCTGGCCACAGGTCAAGCCTGCGCAACCAGTAGTCCAAGGGTTCATCGTCGCTTTTCGCAGTGTCTACATCCACACTCAAGGCCAGGTAGTCGGCTACCTGCCGGTCCAGGCGTTGGTGGAGGGTGGATCCGGAAGGACTATGGCGAGGAGTTGGACTAAAGAACGTCTGCATGTCCGACATCACCCTGAGATTGTTGGAGCGTCCTGTCCTTGCCTGCGTGGACTTGGGAGGAGGAGGGCTACTGCCAGTGGGACCTTGATTGCGTTGTGCAGCCACATCACCCTTAAACGCATTGTAAAGCATCATCGACAGCTTGTTCTGCAAGTGCTGCATCCTTTCGGCCTTCTGTTGAGTTGATAACAGGTCCGCCACTTTATGCCTGTACCGAGGGTCTAGTAGCGTGGCCACCCAGTACAGGTCATTCGCCTTGAGTTTTTTGATACGGGGGTCCCTCAACAGGCTGGACAACATGAAAGAGGACATCTGCACAAAGCTGGATGCAGATGTACTCTCCATCTCCTCTTGCTCTTCCTCAGTGATGGGATACAACTCCTCTTCCTCCCCCCAGCCACGAACAATACCACGGGAACGTGGAGCAGCAGAAGCCCCCTGTGACAGCTGCCGCGGTTGTTCTCCTTCCGCCGCCTCTTTCTCCTCCACAGAAACACCTTCCTCATCATCACCATCATCAGAGTCTGACTCCTCTCCTTCCCCACATGACTCCTCTTCTTCCTCCTCCTCCTCCTCCCCCCTCTGTGCTGCCGCAGGTGTTGTGGGAACATCGGGTTCGTGTGTAAATGGCTCCCACGACTCCTGCTGCCGTAACTCTTCTTGTTCACGCTCCTCCACAGCTGTATCCACCACTTTACGCACGGCACGCTCCAGGAAGTAGGCGTAGGGGATCAAGTCGCTGATGGTGCCCTCATCACGACTCACCAGTTTGGTCACCTCCTCAAAGGGCTCCATGACCCTGCATGCATTTTGCATCAGTGTCCAGTTGTTGGGCCACAACATCCCCATCCTCCCAGATTGTGTCCTTGTACTGTAATGATACAGGTACTGGGTGACGGCTTTCTCCTGGTCTAGCAGGCGAGAGAACATCAGCAGGGTGGAATTCCAGCGAGTCGGGCTATCGCAAATCAGGCGTCTCACCGGCAAGTTGTTTCTACGCTGAATGTCCGCAAAGCGTGCCATGGCCTTGTAAGAGCGCCTGAAATGCCCACACAACTTCCTGGCCTGCTTCAGGACGTCCTCTAAGCCTGGGTACTTGGACACAAATCTTTGCACGACCAGATTCAGCACATGTGCCATACAGGGTATGTGTGTCAGCTTTCCCAAATTCAACGCAGCAATGAGATTTCTGCCGTTGTCACACACCACGTTGCCGATCTCAAGCTTGTGCGGGGTCAGCCATTGCTCCACCTGTTTGTTAAGAGCAGCCAGGAGAGCTGCTCCAGTGTGACTCTCCACTTTCAGGCAAGACATGTCTAACACTGCGTGACACCGTCGTACCTGGAATGCAGCATAGGCCCTGGGGTGCTGGGGCTGTGTAGCTGGAGAGGAGATTGCGGCACCAGCCAAGGAGGAGGAGGAGGAGGATGACGACAGCCAGTGGTGCTCTCACGAATGGTCGTGATCACGGGTACGTGATTCACGGCCATTTTTCCGCATCACGAAGGCCGTGATCCGGATGCCGTGATCCGCATGGATCACGACATCGCGTCAAATCCGAATCATGGCATGCGTACAAAAAGACGGGTCACGACCCGTAATCACGGCCTTGATGCGGTTGTGATACGGATTTTTCCCAATACATGTCACTGGGCCAATCAGAGGCCCCTGACGCAGGCTAGAGCAACCAATCACAGGAGGGGAGGCTACATGCATATTTTTATGCACGCATGGCCTACTGATACGCATGCGCAGTCAGTGAGTATGGGTACCCACTGTTACGCATTGAACAATACGACACGTACATACATGCGGATTTGTATGTCCACATGGCCTAATGATACGCTTGCGCATGCACAATCTCAGCTGTTCAACACGTACATTTCTACGCATGGCGGCATGGCGATACGCATGAAACATTACGGGTTACGACTGCTCATGACACGACATTGCGGATTTCAATAATACTAAACACGGGTAAAGACAGGTCGAGCCGGTTGCGGAAAAAAATACGGGACACGATCATGGGTTGATACGGATGCGGCTCCAATAATCACGGCCGCATGCGGATCCGTGACTGGGGGGTATCCGAGCATCACTAACGAAAGCAAAGCGGTGATAGCAGGTGGAGAGGAGGTGGCTGGAGGCCTGCCTGCAAGCCGTGGAGGTGTGACAAGTCGGTCCGCTGCGCAGCCACGTACTCCCTGCTTGCTGCCATCTGTCACCAGGTTGACCCAATGGGCTGTGTATGTAATGTAGTGGCCCTGCCCGTGTTTGGCAGACCAGGCATCCATGGTCAGGTGGACCCTTGACCCAACGCTGTGTGCCAGAGATGACACCACTTGCCTCTCAACTGCACGGTAGAGTTTGGGTATGGCCTTTTGTAAAAAATAATTGCGGCCTGGTATCTTCCACTGCGGTGTACCAATGGCCACAAACTTTCGGAAAGCCTCCGACTCCACCAGCTTGTATGGTAATAGCTGGCGAGCTAATAGTTCCGCCACGCCAGCTGTCAGACGCCGGGCAAGAGGGTGACTGGCAGACATTTGCTTCTTACGTTCAAATACTTCCTTCACGGACAGCTGGGTACTGCTGTGGGCAGAGGAGAAGGAACCGCTGAAGGGAAGAGGCAGTGTGGAGGAGGGTGGCTGTGAAGGTGCAAGGGAGAAAGTGGATGAAGATGATGCACCTGAAGGAGGAAGAGGAGAAGGAGGGTGGCTTGTCTTTTGAGGGGTGCTGCTTTTCCTCAGGTGTTCTTGCCATAGCTGTTTGTGCCTTCTCTCCAGGTGCCTTTGTAAGGCACTTGTCCCTACGTGAGAGTTGGCCTTTCCACGGCTCAATTTTTGCTGGCAGAGACAACAGATGGCTTTGCTCCGATCTGAGACACACACGTGAAAAAATTTCCAAACTGCTGAGCCCCCCTGGGGTGATGGCACTACGGTGGCATCAGCAGCTGACGTTGAAGGGCATGTTGGCTGGCTGGCCATAGCTGGCGATACATGGTGCCGGACACTGCCCCCAGCTGTTTCTGAGGACGAGCTCCCTCTGCTTCTATCATGGAGTCGTCTCCTCCTACTCCTCTCTGACTCCTCCTCTGAACTGTCCCCCTGGTCATCTCCTCTACCGGGAACATATGTGGTATCCGTATAATCGTCATCATAATCCTCCTGGCCAGCTACGCTTTCCTCAGAAACCTCCTCAACTGCACCAACTTCAGGTGGTCCATCATCCACATCCACACACGTTACGTCCATACTATCGCCACCTAACTCAGACGTATGAGGTGGTGTACCTGCGCCTTCTTGTTGTTGTTGCAGTAGTGGCTGGGAATCAATGATCTCACCACCACCAAATAACTCCTGCGAAGTTTCAAATGCAGTGGATGTGGTGCTTGTTGTAGCGCTGGTGGCTGCTGGAGATGAGGTGTTCTGTGTTAAATACTCAAGCACCTCCTCACGATTTTGGGAAGTGATGGCACGTGCCTTCTTCTGAGCACTGTATTTTGGGCCAGGTCCGCACGAAATCACAGCAACACCACCTCGCACAGCCACAGACCTGCCGGTGCCTGGTGGCCTTCCTCTGGGTCTGCCTCTACCTCTTCCTCTACCTGGTTTGTCCATTTTGTCCATCTCGGGGGGATGCTAGGTATATGCAGTGAGGTGGGTTCACTCAACACAACAGGTAGTAAGATGCAGTGAGCTGGGTTCACTGAACAGTAAAGGTACTTAAGATGCAGTGAGGTAGGTTCTCACTCAACACAACAGGTAGTAAGATGCAGTGAGGTGGCCAGGTGGGTTCACTCAACACAACAGATAGTTAGATGCAGTGAGCTGGGTTCACTCAACACAAAGCTAGGTATATGCAGTGATGAGGTGGGTTAAGTAAACACAACAGGTACTGGGTAGTTAGATGCAGTGAGCTTGGTTCACTGAACAGTAAAGGTACTTAAGATGCAGTGAGGTGGGTTATCACGCAACACAACAGGTAGTAAGATGGAGTGATCTTGGTTCACTGAACAGTAAAGGTACTTAAGATGCAGTGAGGTGGGTTCTCACTCAACACAACAGGTAGTAAGATGCAGTGAGGTGGCCAGGTGGGTTCACTCAACACAATAGGTAGTTAGATGCAGTGAGCTGGGTTCACTGAACAGTAAAGGTACTTAAGATGCAGTGAGGTGGGTTCTCACTCAACACAACAGGGAGTAAGATGCAGTGAGCTGGGTTCACTGAACAGTAAAGGTGTGAGGAAACGCGGAAAAGCTGCCGCAAGGGCTCAGAGTGAGGCGGCTGTTTCCGCGTCCAACATGGCGGCACAACGCGGAGAAACCGCCGCATGCCGCATGGGCAGAGCGGCGGAGTCCGCGTTGGAGGCGGCAGATGACACGGATGGCAGAGTTACTGACAGTGCAGTTGAACGCGGGGAAACCGCCGCTCCCTTAGAGAGCGGGGCAGCGGTCCCCGCGCTTGAGTCTAGAATCACATTGCAGGACATGTCTGGTGTGGCTGGGACTGCTAGTCCACACAGATTCAGAAGGACGCGCGCGCGCGCTCAGAGGCAGAGCTTATATGACAGCCAGAAAAGGGTCAGCTGACCAGGCCGGTCAGCTGACATTTTCACCACTTGCCATTGGTCCAGCACTTAGGGAGGCGCTGGAGAGTACCTCACTATATATACTGGGTGCTGGGCATTCTCTGGTTGTCTGCCGTTGCGATCACAACGTGGTAGCACTCAGACCTTGTCCGTATCTGTGTTCTAGCATAGTTTCCAAAGGTGTTGACATCAAGGCGTTCACACCTTAGCATTAGGAACATTGAATTGTATTATTTGTTATGACCTTCTGCCTGTCTGACCATTTCTTTGAACTCTGATCTTGTACCTTGCTATTTCTGATATCCTGTTGCCAAACTCTGCCCGTTCCTGGACTCTGTACTTGCATTCTGATTCTGTACCTTATCTGTCTGTGTGTTAACGACCTGGCTTGCCGACCTCGAGAACTGACCTTACAGTTAGAGGCAGTTCCCAGTCCTGTTAGTGACACCCTCTCTTTCAGGTGTCACTCACGCTCTGACCTTCCTATTCTTAGCCTAGCTCCTCCCTCCTGGAGAGTCTAGGCCATAGGAAGGAACATTCTTCTGGTTATATACTCAAAGTATACTGTTGCATCTATACACTCACTTGTTCTCCTTGGTGTCCAGAGGTTAGTAAATATATCTGATTATCGGTGATACTGCAGATCACTAATAATCGGGTATATTCTGTATTCCTGGTGAGACTGCAGTTCACCGGTAATCAGACCCTCTCTGTGTTACACCGATCGTTACAGAACGGCAGACCAATACAATATGGACGCACGCACTGACCGTTTGGGCGCACTTGCCACTTCGGTGGATAACATCAACCAAGTGCTGGGTAGTCATAAAGCCTTAATTGATGCCCTGTCAGGGTCTATACAAACTCTCCAGACGTCAGTGGATGAGGTGCGATCCCCTCCTAGCTCTGATATGCGTTTGCCTGTACCTGAGAAATTTTCTGGTCACAGATCAGACTTCCGAAATTTTAGAAGTAGAGTGTTATCTTACTTTGAGTTGAAACCCCGATCTTCAGGAAATATGGCTCAAATGGTCACATTTATTAAAACTTTGTTATCAGGCGATTCTCAGACGTGGGCGTACAGTTTGCCCACTGGAGATGTAGCCCTCTCTTCTGTGGATGAATTTTTCAAAGCCATGGCAGTAATTTACGACGACCCAGACCTTACCGCGACCTCTGAGCGGAAGCTCAAGTTATTGCGTCAAGGTAAGGGTCCGGTCGAAGACTACGCAGCCGAATTTAGGAGGTGGTCAATTTCAGCCAGATGGGACACCTATGCCCTATTAGATTGTTTCTTATCAGGATTGTCAGACGAGGTTTCAGATCTCATGCTAAGTTTGCCTGAACCTAAGACAATTGATGAGGCCATTTCATCGGCCATTTGCGTCGACCGCAGACTACGCTATCAGAAACAGACCCGGGGTAGTAGTCATGTAAGAATGGTGTCCTACGCTGCGCCGCCAGAAACTCCACCTCCTCCTGTCTCGCCTCCACCCGAACCAATGCAAATTGGTCGGTCAAAATTATCTCAAGTGGAGCGAAGACGCAGGATGGCTGAACGGCTGTGTCTTTACTGCGCAGAGGGGGGTCATAGAGTACGTAATTGTCCCAACAAGCCGGGAAACGCTACTGCCTAGGAATTGTAGGGGGTAGCACCCTAGGCACGCAGTTCTTACCCCTAGAAGATAGACGATTACTCCTTCCCTGTACAGTCACATGGGAAGATAAAACTGAGATTTCTGAGGCTTTTGTTGATTCTCGCTCTGCAGCTTATTTTATGGATTTTGAATTTGCAAAGAGACTGGGCATTCCGTTCACCCCAGTAAAACCACCTATTCAGGTTACGGCAGTGGATGATTCCCCCCTGCAAAGTAATCATCCACTGTCCCAGACACCAGAGGTGGAAATTACTATAGGGGTGTTACATACAGAGAGACTACAGTTTTTTGTGTTACACATGACCACCTCCACAGTCATCCTTGGCATGCCATGGCTACACTTACACTCTCCACAGATTGATTGGGCTACCGGTCAGCTAACTAGTTGGTCAGATCGCTGTTTTCAGCAATGTTTAGGGAGAGTGACATTGGGCCAGACCAAGATCCAGTTGGAGGGGGTACCAGTACAATACTCCGAGTATTCTGATGTGTTCTGTCCCAAGGCTGCAGATAAGTTACCTCCACATCGCCCATTTGATTGCCCCATCGATCTCCGATCTGGTTGTATGCCCCCTAGGGGTCATCTTTACAATTTGTCTGGACCAGAGAAAGTGGCCATGCAGGAATACATTCGTGAAAATTTGGCCAAGGGGTTCATTCGCCCTTCCCCTTCGCCTGCTGGCGCAGGTTTCTTTTTCGTTAAGAAAAAAGACGGAGGCCTGCGGCCTTGCATTGATTACCGGGGCCTGAATAAAATCACAGTGAAGAATCGCTACCCTTTGCCCCTGATAGATGACTTGTTTACACAGATTACCGACGCTAAGATCTTTTCAAAGTTGGATTTACGGGGTGCATACAACCTGGTGCGGATCAGAAAGGGCGATGAATGGAAGACGGCCTTTAACACGCCCGACGGGCATTACGAGTACCTGGTGATGCCCTTCGGGCTGTGTAACGCCCCGGCCGTCTTTCAGGAATTGATCAATGAGGTATTCAGGGAGGTTTTGGGCAAGTTCGTGTTGGTATATCTAGATGATATACTTATCTTTTCTAACAACCTCTCCGAGCACAGGGCACATGTCAAATTTGTATTGGATAAACTGAGACAGAATATGCTTTATGCCAAGTTGGAGAAATGCATTTTCGAAGTAACATCTGTCACCTTTTTAGGGTACATTATTTCCACCTCAGGCCTGTCTATGGATCCTGCCAAGGTTTCTGCTGTGTTGGAATGGCCTCAACCAGTGGGGTTAAAATCTCTTCAGAGATTTCTAGGCTTTGCCAATTACTATAGAAGGTTCATAAAGGGGTACTCCACTGTTATTGCACCCCTCACCTGTCTCACTAAAAAAGGGGCAGATGTTGCTCACTGGCCTCCAGAGGCGTTGCATGCATTCTCCACTTTGAAAGATTTGTTTTGCTCGGCACCCATCCTGAGACATGTTGATACCTCCTATCCCTTTATTGTTGAGGTGGATGCCTCGGAGGTTGGGGTAGGGGCTGTGCTGTCTCAGCGGTCAGGGTTACAGGGCAGACTTCACCCATGTGCCTACTTCTCTCGTAGGTTCTCTCCGGCAGAGAGAAACTACGATATAGGCAACAGGGAGCTCCTGGCCATCAAACTGGCCTTTGAAGAATGGCGTCATTGGTTGGAAGGAGCTGAACATACGATTACAGTTTACACTGACCACAAAAATTTAGAATACATTGAGGGAGCTAAAAGATTAAGCCCCCGCCAGGCCCGATGGTCATTGTTCTTCTCGAGATTCAGATTTATAATTACGTACACCCCAGGGAGCAAAAACATTAAGGCTGATGCCCTTTCTAGATGCTTTGAGCCTGAGACAGCACAGCCCCCCCCCCCAGAGACCATTGTTCCCCAGAGACTGGTACTAGCTGCAACTGAGACTTGGGAAGATTGGACAGAGACTTTGGGTCCTTTTCAGCAGGACATCCCGGAAGGGAAGCCCAAAGGGGTTATGTTCATCCCACTGCCATTCCGCCTTCAGATTTTGCAGATGTTCCATTCACACAGAAATGCGGGACACCCTGGGGCCTCCAGAACACAGGACCTGGTAGCCAGATGCGCTTGGTGGCTGTCTCTGGCAGCCGATTGCAAAGAGTTTGTTAGGGAGTGTGCGGTGTGTGCGAGGAGTAAGCCCTCCCGACTGGCACCTGTGGGAAAATTGCAGCCCTTGCCCACCCCGAGTGAACCGTGGACCCACTTGTCCATGGATTTTGTGGGTGAGCTCCCCAAGTCTGAGGGCATGTCAGTCATTTGGGTGGTAGTCGACCGTTTTAGTAAAATGGCCTATTTTGTGCCCTTGAAAGGACTCCCCTCGGCCCAGGAATTGGCCGATTTGTTCATCATCCACGTTTTCTGATTGCATGGCATTCCGGAAAACATTGTGTCAGATAGGGGAGTCCAATTTGTTTCCAGATTTTGGAGGGCATTCTGTCACCAAATGGGCATGGAACTGTCATTTTCGTCGGGCTACCACCCAGAGACCAATGGTCAGACAGAAAGAGTCAACCAATCATTGGAGCAGTTTTTGAGGTGTTACGTTGCAGAAGCGCAGAATGATTGGGTTAAGTTCTTGCCCTTCACAGAATTTGCGCACAATAATTTAAAAATTTCCTCTTCAGGATTTTGTCCATTTCAGGTAGTGACTGGGAAATTGCCTAAATTCTCCCCATTGCCAGTCGCCTCCACCCCATTTCAAGCTCTGGAGGCCTGGCAAAGATCATTTAAAGATACATGGTGGATTGTGAAAAATAATTTGGAGAAGGCATTTCAAAGTCAAAAAGGTCAAGCTGACAAGAGACGTTCATTGGAGTGGAGGTTTTTGCCAGGAGATTTAGTCTGGGTGTCCACTCGTCACTTGACCTTAAAACAGCCCTCAGCTAAGTTGGGGCCCAGGTATGTGGGTCCATTCCCAGTGACCAGAAAGATCAACAATGTCACTTATGCCATTGACCTCCCTGCCAGTATGCACGGCGTGAGATCTTTTCACGTGTCCCTGCTTAAGCCAGCAGTTCATGGGGGTCCCACTCCTCCTCCTGTGATGATTGATGACCAACCTGAGTACGAAGTAGAAAAGATTTTAGACTCTCGCATAGTTCAGAACTCAGTACAATATCTGGTTCATTGGAAAGGGTATGGTGTCGAGGAGAGATCATGGGTACCTGAGTGTCGCATGCATGTGACAAATTGAGAAGGGAGTTCCATGCGTTGCATCCTGAGAAACCTGGTAGGAGCTGTCCGGAGTCCACTCCTCGGGGGGGGGGCATCCAACATGGCAGCACAACGCGGAGAAACCGCCGCATGCCGCATGGGCAGAGCGGCGGAGTCTGCGTTGGAGGCGGCAGATGACATGGATGGCAGAGTTACTGACAGTGCAGCTGAACGCGGGGAAACCGCCGCTCCCTTAGAGAGCGGGGCAGCGGTCCCCGCGCTTGAGTCTAGAATCACATTGCAGGACATGTCTGGTGTGGCTGGGACTGCTAGTCCACACAGATTCAGAAGGACGCGCGCGCGCGCTCAGAGGCAGAGCTTATATGACAGCCAGAAAAGGGTCAGCTGACCAGGCCGGTCAGCTGACATTTTCACCACTTGCCATTGGTCCAGCACTTAGGGAGGCACTGGAGAGTACCTCACTATATATACTGGGTGCTGGGCATTCTCTGGTTGTCTGCCATTGCGATCACAACATGGTAGCACTCAGACCTTGTCCGTATCTGTGTTCTAGCATAGTTTCCAAAGGTGTTGACATCAAGGCGTTCACACCTTAGCATTAGGAACATTGAATTGTATTATTTGTTATGACCTTCTGCCTGTCTGACCATTTCTTTGAACTCTGATCTTGTACCTTGCTATTTCTGATATCCTGTTGCCAAACTCTGCCCGTTCCTGGACTCTGTACTTGCATTCTGATTCTGTACCTTATCTGTCTGTGTGTTAACGACCTGGCTTGCCGACCTCGAGAACTGACCTTACAGTTAGAGGCAGTTCCCAGTCCTGTTAGTGACACCCTCTCTTTCGGGTGTCACTCACGCTCTGACCTTCCTATTCTTAGCCTAGCTCCTCCCTCCTGGAGAGTCTAGGCCATAGGAAGGAACATTCTTCTGGTTATATACTCAAAGTATACTGTTGCATCTATACACTCACTTGTTCTCCTTGGTGTCCAGAGGTTAGTAAATATATCTGATTATCGGTGATACTGCAGATCACTAATAATCGGGTATATTCTGTATTCCTGGTGAGACTGCAGTTCACCGGTAATCAGACCCTCTCTGTGTTACACCGATCGTTACAAAAGGTACTTAAGATGCAGTGAGGTGGGTTCTCACTCAACACAACAGGTAGTAAGATGCAGTGAGCTGGGTTCACTGAACAGTAAAGGTACTTAAGATGCAGTGGGGTGGGTTCTCACTCAACACAACAGGTAGTAAGATGCAGTGAGGTGGCCAGGTGGGTTCACTCAACACAACAGGTAGTTAGATGCAGTGAGCTGGGTTCACTCAACACAAAGCTAGGTATATGCAGTGATGAGGTGGGTTAAGTAAACACAACAGGTATTGGGGTATATGCAGTACTGGGTAGTACAATGTGCAGCTCCCTGTCACACACACAGGTAGTCACTGAATGTGCTGGGCTGCTGGCAGTGGCACACACACTATCAATTAGCAAGGCTGTGCATGCAACAAAAGTGTCAGTTTGACACACAAAAAAAAAAAATATGTACAGGATGAGCTCTGAAAAGAGCTGTTGCTGTGGATGGGTGCTTTAAAGGCAATAATAATCAGTCAGGAGCAAGCAAAGCAGGCTAGAACCTAACTAATCTGTCCCTAGGAGAAAAAGTCTGCAGCAGCTGTCCCTTTCCTCTCTCTAGCAGGCACACGAGTGAGTGTAATGGCAGCCGGACCCTGCCTTATTTAAAGGGGGGGGGGGGGGGCTCCAGGGCTTAGTGTAGCCTAAATGGCTACAATGTGCCTGCTGACTGTGATGCAGAGGGTCAAAGTTGACCCTCATAGTGCATTATGGGGCGAATCGAACTTCCGCAAAAGTTTGCCTGGTGCAGGCGAACGCGAACCGCCTAAGTTCGCCTGAAACCGTTCGCCGGCGAACCGTTCGCTACATCTCTAGAGATTACTTCCCGGACAGGAGCGAGTAGTGGAGGGGATGGGATTACTTCCTGGAAAGTAGCGAGAAGAGGAGGGGATGGGATTACTTCCTGGACAGGAGCTAGCAGTGGAGGGGGTGAGATTCCTTCCTGGACAGGAGCAAGCAGAGGTGGCGGTGGGATTACATCCTGGACAGGAGCTAGCAGTGGAGGGGGTGGGATTCCTTCCTGGATGGGAGTGGGCAGTGGAGAGAGTGAGATTCCTTCCTTGGCAGGAGCAAGCAGAGGAGGGGTGGGATGATTTCCTGGCTGGGACTAAGCAGAGGAGAGGGTGGGATTATTTCCTGGTTGGGACTAAGCAGAGGAGAGGGTGGGATTAATTTGTGGACAGGAGTGAGTAGAGGAGGGGTGATGGGATTACCTCTATTAAAAAATCGAGCAAACTGCAGAGTTGCTCAATGCAGTGTAGAGTTATAGGCCATCGATTTGCCAATGCTCTTGCCCCACTCTCAATTGTTTAAAAATTTCCATCCTGTCCGATCAATTCTTTCAATCGATTTTTGTTTCAAATGGATCAAAAGTTGATCGATTTGACATTTTGGGGAATTGATTCCCTTTTGAAAAATTTAATCTGCAAGTTATCAAATAAGAAAATTAATGATTGTATGGCCCTATAAAGTCACATAGAGAACCTGAAGACATAACAACTAAAGTTGTTCAGGTGATACCTTTCATGGCTTACTGTACAAGATTTATTTGCAAGCTTTCAAACTTTAAAGTTTCTTCTTCAGGTATGGAAACTTCATCTGCCCTTATCTACAGGATCTTCTAAAAAAATTAGCATATTGTGATTAAGTTCATTATTTTCTGTAATGTACTGATAAACATTAGACTTTCATATATTTTAGATTCAAATACACATAACTGAAGTAGTTCAAGCCTTTTATTGTTTTAATATTGATGATTTTGGCATACAGCTCATGAAAACCCAAAATTCCTATCTCAAAAAATTAGCATATTTCATCCGACCAATAAAAGAAAAGTGTTTTTAAAACAAAAAAAGTCAACCTTCAAATAATTATGTTCAGTTATGCACTCAAAACTTGGTTGAGAATCCTTTTGCAGAAATGACTGCTTCAATGCGACGTGGCATGGAGGCAATCAGCCTGTGGCACTGCTCAGGTGTTATGGAGGCCCAGGATGCTTCGATAGCGGCCTTAAAGGGACTCCGAGCAGTGCAGAAACTATGGAACGATGCATATCATTTTAAAGCTCTCTTTCTCCTCATTCCAATGATATATAAACCACCGCCCTATGCCTTTTAGTTTTCGCTATTTTCGCGATTGAAATTGCCGTGGCCGCAACTCGCGAATATAGAGAAAACTAAAAGGCGTAGAATGACGATTTAGGTGTCGTCAGAAAGAGGAGAAAGAGAGCTTTAAAATGATACCCATCTTTCCATAGTTACATTGTATTACACAGGGCGACTTTTTCTGCTGAATGGAGCTGCTGACTTTGAGAAAAAGTCGCCCTGTGTAATACAATGTAACTATGGAAAGATGGGTATCATTTTAAAGCTCTCTTTCTCCTCTTTCTGACGACACCTAAATCGTCGTTCTATGCCCTTTAGTTTTCTCTATATTTGCGAGTTGCGGCCGCGGCGAAAATATCGAAAACTAAAAGGTGTAGGGCGGCGGTTTATATATCATTGGAAAGAGGAGAAAGAGAGCTTTAAAATGATATGCATCTTTCCATAGTTTCTGCACTGCTCGGTGTCCCTTTAAGCTCATCCAGAGTGTTGGGTCTTGCGTCTCTCAACTTTCTCTTCACAATATCCCACAGATTCTCTATGAGGTTCAGGTTAGGAGAGTTGGCAGGCCAATTGAGCACAGTAATACCATGGTCAGTAAGCCATTTACCAGTGGTTTTGGCACTGTGAGCAGGTGCCAGGTCATGCTGAAAAATGAAATCTTCATCTCCATAAAGCTTTTCAGGAGATGGAAGCATGAACCCACTTTTGAACCAGAAACAGCGGCAGAAGCGTCTGACCTGGGCTGCAGAGAAGCAGCAATGGACTGTTGCTCAGTGGTCCAAAGTACTTTTTTCGGATGAAAGCAACTTTTGCATGTCATTCGGAAATCAAGGTGCCAGAATCTGGAGGAAGACTGGGGAGAGGGAAATGCCAAAATGCCTGAAGTCCAGTGTCAAGTACCCACAGTCAGTGATGGTCTGGGGTGCCATGTCAGCTGCTGGTGTTGGTCCACTGTGTTTTATCAAGGGCAGGGTCAATTCAGCTAGCTATCAGGAGATTTTGGAGCAATTCATGCTTCCATCTGCTGAAAAGCTTTATGGAGATAAAGATTTCATTTTTCAGCACGACCTGGCACCTGCGCAAAGTGCCAAAACCACTGGTAAATGGTTTACTGACCATGGTATTACTGTGCTCAATTGGCCTGCCAACTCTCCTGACCTGAACCCCATAGAGAATCTGTGGGATATTGTGAAGAGAAAGTTGAGAGACGCAAGACCCAACACTCTGGATGAGCTTAAGGCCGCTATCGAAGCATCCTGGGCCTCCATAACACCTGAGCAGTGCCACAGGCTGATTGCCTCCATGCCACACCGCATTGAAGCAGTCATTTCTGCAAAAGGATTCCCGACCAAGTATTGAGTGCATAACTGAACATAATTATTTGAAGGTTGACTTTTTTTGTTTTAAAAACACTTTTCTTTTATTGGTGGGATGAAATATGCTAATTTTTTGAGATAGGAATTTTGGGTTTTCATGAACTGTATGCCAAAATCATCGATATTAAAACAATAAAAGGCTTGAACTACTTCAGTTGTGTGTATTTGAATCTAAAATATATGAAAGTCTAATGTTTATCAGTACATTACAGAAAATAATGAACTTTATCACAGTATGCTAATTTTTTTAGAAGATCCTGTATTAATAATTGTATCCATACAATAAGTTTACAAATCTTTTTCCAGAAAAATAAATAAATACAGGAAATTAGTTGTTTTTGATCAATTTAACATTGCTTTTTTAGTACTTTTTACTTATGATATGCTCTACAGGTTTAATAAAAATAAGGGGGAAATGTAATGATCGGTGGGCGCAGAGAGTATCTGATTACCGGTGATCTGCAGTATCACCGGAAATACAGATATATACCAGATTATAAGTGAACTGCAGTCTCACCGATAATCCGATATACAAACTAACCTCTGATCACCTGAGTAGAGTGTAGTGTTTGGTGTAACTGTAACACTAAGAGGACAAGGCCTCAATGCAGTAAGGAGTACTGTACAGATTCCTTCCGCAGACCTGAGCTCTCCAAGACGGGAGGAGTCAGACTGACAGTAGGAAGGGATATCTGAAAGTGACCCTCAGGAGGAAGGATCGCTAACAGAGCGAGGAACCGCCTCTAACGGTAAGGTCGGTTCTCGAGGTCAGACAAGCCAGGTCGTACACACACGGACAGATAAAGTACAGGATCAGGAGGCAAAGGCAGAGTCAAAGTACAGGCAGGGTTCAGCAACGGGGTATCAGAAATATCGGGGTACAAAATCAGGAGGCAGAAGCAGAGTCAAGGAACGAGCCGGGGTTCGGCAACAGAGTATCAGAAATATCGAGGTGCAAGATCAGAGTTCAGGAGGATAGTCAAGGCAGGCAAAAGTCATAACAGATAATCACAATCAAACTAGTACTTTAGCTATCAACAGAATCTAGCTTAGTGTAGGATTACAGCTCCAGCTGGTCCCGGCACACTAACGGATCTAACTACGGATCTGGGTGCTCCCACATATGTGAACGCAACGCCAGACAAGGAGCAAGTGAACAACCAGCAGTATATATACTCTAGGACCTCTCCAGGACCTCCCTAATTGCTGGTCCAATGGGAGCAGTGGAATTTGTCAGATGACCCAGCTGGTCAGCCGACACCCTTCTAACTGCTATTTAAACTCTGCCTCTGTGCTCGCGCGCGTGTAAGTCTGAATCTTGGTGGACTATCAGTCCCAGCCACACCAGTACTGTTTTGCAATGTATCTAATGCGGGGGTCGCCTCTGATGTATATTCCGCCGTTACCAATGCGGATTCTGCCGCACTGCCCATGCGGCATGCGGCGTTTTTTCCGCGTTGTGACGCCATGCTGGACGCGGAAACAGCCGCCTCACCTCGAGAGATGGCGGCTTTTCCGCGTTTCCTCACAGTACCCCCCTCCCGAGGAGTGGACTCCGGACAACTCCCACCAGGTTTCTCGGGATGTACAGCATGAAATTCCTTCACTAACTCGTCCGCATGCATGCGGTTCCTAGGTACCCATTGCCTCTCCTCAATCCCGTATCCCTTCCAATGTACGAGGTACTGTACCGAGTTCTGTACAGTACGTGAATCTATGATCTTCTCCACTTCGTACTCGGGTTGGGCATCCACCAACACGGGAGGAGGAGGAGTGGGACCCACCTGGACTGCTGGTTTAAGAAGGGACACGTGGAAGGACCTCACCCCCCGCATGCTAGTGGGAAGGTCAATGGAATAAGTAACATTATTAATCTTCTTTGTCACGGAAAATGGGCCCACAAACCTGGGACCCAGTTTGGCAGATGGCTGCTTCAGGGTCAAGTGACGTGTGGACACCCAGACTAGATCCCCTGGCCGAAACTTCCATTCCACGGACCGTCTCTTATCTGCTTGACCCTTCTGACTCTGGAACGCCTTCTGTAAATTCCCCTTAACAATTCCCCAATTGTCCCTGAGTGATCTCTGCCAATCTTCCAGTGCTGGAAATGGAGACGAGACAACTGGAAAAGGGGAAAATTTGGGTGACCTCCCTGTTACAATCTGAAATGGGGAAAACCCAGACGAGGAATTCTTTAAATTATTTTGAGCGAATTCCGCGAAGGGCAAAAATTTCACCCAGTCACTCTGCGCCTCAGCAACGTAGCATCTCAGGAATTGCTCCAGGGATTGGTTAATGCGTTCTGTCTGCCCATTGGTCTGTGGGTGGTAGCCTGACGAGAAAGACAATTTCATGCCCATTTGGTGGCAAAATGCCCTCCAGAATCCAGACACAAACTGGACTCCCCTATCAGACACGATGTCTTCCGGAATGCCATGCAGCCGGAAGATGTGAATGATAAACAATTCAGCCAGTTCTTGAGCCGAGGGGAGTCCTTTCAGGGGCACAAAATGGGCCATTTTGCTAAACCGATCGACTACCACCCAAATGACCGACATGCCTTCAGACCTGGGCAATTCCCCCACAAAATCCATGGACAAGTGGGTCCATGGCTCACTCGGGGTGGGCAAAGGCTGCAACCTTCCTACAGGTGCCAGCCGGGAGGGCTTACTCTGGGCGCACACCGCACACTCCCTAACATACTCCTTGTAATCTGTTGCCAAGGAAGGCCACCAAGCACACCTGGCAATCAGATCCTGCGTTCTGGCAGCTCCAGGATGACCAGCATTCTTATGGGCGTGAAAGAGTTGCAGAACCTGTAACCGGAATGGTAGTGGTATGAACAAGACCCCTTCGGGTTTCCCTTCAGGAACCTCCTGCTGAAAGGGACCCAAGATCTCTGTCCACTCTTCCCAAGACTCCGTGGCGGCTAACACCAGTTTCTGCGGAATGATGGATTCAGGTGTGGGGGACTGTGCTGTCTCAGGTTCGAAACACCTGGAGAGGGCATCTGCCTTGATGTTTTTGCTACCTGGAGTGTATGTGATTATAAACCTGAATCTCGTAAAAAACAAGGACCACCGGGCCTGACGGGGACTAAGCCTCTTAGCCCCCTCGATGTACTCCAAGTTCTTGTGGTCGGTGTAAACAGTGATCGTGTGCTCTGCCCCCTCCAACCAGTGGCGCCACTCCTCAAATGCCAATTTAATGGCCAGGAGCTCTCTGTTGCCTATATCGTAGTTTCTCTCCGCCGGAGAGAACCTACGGGAAAAGTACGCACAGGGGTGTAGTCTTCCCTGTAACCCTGATCGCTGAGACAGCACAGCCCCTACCCCGACCTCCGAGGCATCGACCTCAACAATGAACGGATAAGCGGTGTCGACATGTCTCAGGATTGGTGCGGAACAAAACAATTTTTTCAGACTAGAAAATGCATTCTGAGCCTCCGGAGACCAGTGGGTAGTATCTGCCCCCTTTTTTGTGAGACTGGTAAGGGGTGCAATGATCGTGGAGTACCCTTTTATAAACCTCCTATAATAATTTGCAAAACCCAGGAATCTCTGGAGGGCTTTCAGGCCCACAGGTTGCGGCCATTCTAGGACAGCTGTGACTTTAGCAGGGTCCATTGACAGACCTGAGGTAGAAATCACATACCCCAGAAACGTGACGGATGTCACCTCAAAAATACACTTTTCTAACTTGGCGTAGAGTCTATTCTGTCTTAATTTGTTTAGGACAAATTTCACATGGACCCTGTGTTTGGGGAGGTTATTGGAATAAATTAATATATCATCGAGGTATACCAGTACGAATTTACCCAATACCTCCCGGAATACCTCATTGATTAGTTCCTGGAAGACGGCGGGCGCATTGCACAACCCGAAGGGCATCACTAAGTATTCGTAATGCCCGTCGGGTGTGTTAAAGGCCGTCTTCCATTCATCGCCCCTTCTAATGCGGATTAGGTTGTATGCCCAGGACTGGGAATCACCAGTTAACAGTGTTTTAATGAAAATGACCCGTTGGGTCTCAGTCCCCGAGGATCGGGGTCTTAACTCGAAGTATGACAACACTCTACTCTTGAAATTCCGGAAGTCAGACTTGTGGCCGGAAAATTTATCAGGTACAGGCATACGTATGTCATTCCTAGGAGGGGATCGCACTGAATCAACTGACGTCTGGAGGGTTTGCACAGAGCCTGAAAGGGCATCAATCAAAGCTTTGTGCTGGCCCAGTGCTTGATGGAGGTTATCCACCGAAGTGGCAAGCATACCCAGACAACCAGTGTTTGCGTCCATTTTGTTTTTTGGTCTGGCGTTCTGTAACGATCGGTGGGCGCAGAGAGTATCTGATTACCGGTGATCTGCAGTATCACCGGAAATACAGATATATACCAGATTATAAGTGAACTGCAGTCTCACCGATAATCCGATATACAAACTAACCTCTGATCACCTGAGTAGAGTGTAGTGTTTGGTGTAACTGTAACACTAAGAGGACAAGGCCTCAATGCAGTAAGGAGTACTGTACAGATTCCTTCCGCAGACCTGAGCTCTCCAAGACGGGAGGAGTCAGACTGACAGTAGGAAGGGATATCTGAAAGTGACCCTCAGGAGGAAGGATCGCTAACAGAGCGAGGAACCGCCTCTAACGGTAAGGTCGGTTCTCGAGGTCGGACAAGCCAGGTCGTACACACACGGACAGATAAAGTACAGGATCAGGAGGCAAAGGCAGAGTCAAAGTACAGGCAGGGTTCAGCAACGGGGTATCAGAAATATCGGGGTACAAAATCAGGAGGCAGAAGCAGAGTCAAGGAACGAGCCGGGGTTCGGCAACAGAGTATCAGAAATATCGAGGTGCAAGATCAGAGTTCAGGAGGATAGTCAAGGCAGGCAAAAGTCATAACAGATAATCACAATCAAACTAGTACTTTAGCTATCAACAGAATCTAGCTTAGTGTAGGATTACAGCTCCAGCTGGTCCCGGCACACTAACGGATCTAACTACGGATCTGGGTGCTCCCACATATGTGAACGCAACGCCAGACAAGGAGCAAGTGAACAACCAGCAGTATATATACTCTAGGACCTCTCCAGGACCTCCCTAATTGCTGGTCCAATGGGAGCAGTGGAATTTGTCAGCTGACCCAGCTGGTCAGCCGACACCCTTCTAACTGCTATTTAAACTCTGCCTCTGTGCTCGCGCGCGTGTAAGTCTGAATCTTGGTGGACTATCAGTCCCAGCCACACCAGTACTGTTTTGCAATGTATCTAATGCGGGGGTCGCCTCTGATGTATATTCCGCCGTTACCAATGCGGATTCTGCCGCACTGCCCATGCGGCATGCGGCGTTTTTTCCGCGTTGTGACGCCATGCTGGACGCGGAAACAGCCGCCTCACCTCGAGAGATGGCGGCTTTTCCGCGTTTCCTCACAGGAAAACAGATATGGCAAGAAAATTCTGAACAAGAGACCTGTTCTTTGACTCAACCCTGATAAAAGATAATTCATGAGAAAAGACTGATGAGGAAATAAAATGTATGAAATAAGTTTTTAAACCAATGCTTTATGTGTTTTTTAATCGTGTTTATTTATTTATTTTATCAATTTTTGTTCAGTGCTAAGAAAATCGATTAAAAAATGATTAAAAATAAATTAGTAGAAGAAGATCAGAAAATCGAAAAATGTATCAAAATTCAGATCAGACATGTTGGAAATAATATTCAGAAAAGTGGGTGGAGCCTACAAAAGCCAATCAAAATTCTACTACTGACTTTCAAGGGGAAAATGTAATTGCTGCCATTCTTGTACTGTTAATGGCACAAGCCTCAAACCTGGTACAGTTGGTCAATGGGTGACTGGGGTTCTAATTCGGAAAAGGGGCCACAGCCAATCACATTTGTTTCATTTCAATGCAAATTATTGATGCCAAAGACCAAAAAGCTCACAAACTAGGTCATTGCGTAATTGAGTAATTGTGTGTTAGGGTTAGAAAACGCCGGGCCATCAGCTAGTCTATTAATATTTGTATCCATAAAATACGTTTGCAAATCTTTTTCAAGCAAAATAAATAAATACATAAAATTGGTTATTTTTGAATTGCTTTTTTTTAGTACTTTTTACTTATGATCTGCTCTACAGGTTTAAAAAAAATAAGGTTGTTCCCCTCTTCTCCGTTACGTGAACATTTGGTGTAATGACTTACAGTGTGACATCAATCTAAAACAACTAATCTCAGCAAATAAAACGATTTCCAAAATCTCAAAATGTAACACCCATTGGGAAACATCCCGTAAAATCCTATTTAGATGGTACATAACCCCTAGACGCATGGCTTTTTTCTCTATAGAGATGTCCCCTCTATGTTGGAAGTGTGGGAAAGACACTGGCACTTTTTTACATATGGTCTGGAGTTGTCCTATAATTTTACATCTCTGGACTAGTATAGAATCATGGATAAAAAGAACCATGATTGATAACTTCTATATCTCTCCCCAACTTGCCTTACTCGTTATTGGTGTAGAAACACTTCCTCCTAAATACAAACCTGCGGTTTGCCATATACTTTTTGCTGCCCATCATTTAATTTTCTCAAACTGAAAATCTCAGGATGAAATTCCCATATCCCAAGCTATATCAATTGCATATAGTAATATCTCTATGGATAATAGAATCAGAGCTAGGCTGGGCTCAACCCAGAGCAACTTTTTCTTCCCAAACTCACAGATTCTCTGTAACGTTTGTGGAACTTTCTCCGTGATCAGCGCACAACGCGTGCGCTGATATGGCGGAAATCCTCCACAAGCATATATTTGCAGGCACCCAGCAAAAGGTGCTACGCACCCGTAGAGGGAAATTCCTGTCGGCAGATGGCGCTGGGGAGTGCAGAGGAACCAATCCTCTGTACCTCCACAAATGCCAGACAGGAATTGTACGAAGCGCAGAACGCAATCGCAAGAGAGGCGATTGCGAATGAGAACGAGCAAAGGGACAGATTGTATGTGTGTGCGCCAATGTAGTCGCCACCCCGCGACCGCGCACACACAACAGCAGATATGAAATAGGAACGCGATCGCAAGAGGTGCGATCGCCAGACGTGACACAAGGCAGATCAGAACAGAATACGAGGATAGCAAAGGCACAGCAAATCATACAATGAGGAGATACGGAAAATAACAAACGCTAGCTAACAGCGAACACCGCACTCATTCGCAACAGTGCACGCGGTTATGCGCGGTCTGCACGTGATAAGCACAATAGAGACAAGCACGCCTAACTAACCATCGACAGACAAACATGAAACAGAGGACGCGAGCGCTTGCTCAACGGTTACCTCACCGAGCTTCCAGCAAGCGCTCGGAGCAGACAAGACAGACACACGAAAACAGGAACAGGCGGAAGATAGGATCCACAGCACTAGCGATAGTGACTAGCGCGATCCAGAGAGGCAGAGTAGCAGAACAGAAGGATCCACAGCGCTAGCGAAAAGTGGCTAGCACGATCCAATGAGACAGAACAGAAGGATCCACAGCGCTAGCGAAAAGTGGCTAGCGCAATCCAATGAGACAGAACAGAAGGATCCACAGCGCTAGCGAAAAGTGGCTAGCGCAATCCAATGAGACAGAACAGAAGGATCCACAGCGCTAGCGAAACGTGGCTAGCGCGATCCAATGAGACAGATCAGAAGAGATAGCTGGTAGCAACCGCTGCACCAGCTATACTCCAGGAACAGAGATCAGAACCATTTCCTGTCGACCACCATTGGGACAGGACAATGGCAACAGAACAAACAAACAGATAAGCAATCCTAACTACACTAAGGAAACCTGCCTAGTGCAGTTTTCCAGGAATAACTCTAAGCTGATCTTCAAACAAAGAGCATGGCTGACACTCTCCAGAGTGTTTCACAGGAAGACTCCTTATGAACAGCCAAGCATTGTGGGACACACATAGTACTTATAGTACACGCCTCCAATGAATGTGGCCAGGCAATTTGCATGACAACGTATGCAAATTCCACAGCAAGCACAAGCTGCAAAACTGACAGAAGCTCTTCTTTCCAGAGTCCTGCAGCATGCAAATCTAAACAATGGTCAAAAAGCTGCCTGCCTGCACAGGCAGCTGAGCAAATCATCACAGTACCCCCCCCCCCCCCCCCCAGGGTCGAATTCCAGACGACCCTCAAAACTGCTATTAGCAACAGACTCAAACTGAAGACTCATGAAGGTCGGGACAGCCCGACAAGGTCCAATTCCAGAGTCAGTCCACCCGAAACCGACCTCATCGGAAACAGAAGCCACCGAAACATGCCCATCAGTACTACCAGTCTTAGCGTAACACCCATCAGGACTGTGGATACCAGAGAAGAAGCCATCGACACCCTCCAGACAATACCCACCACCTTCCAAGGAGCGTCCGAAAATACCAAATCTGCCACAAAACCTGTTTGAAGTGTCCCTTACAACACAAAAGCCACCGTTGATCTTATCCAGGGTACCAAGCAAAATTTCTCCCGGAATCTCCCAGAACCTTTTGAAGCTCCACAGAGATCCCAAGAGGGCAGAACAATCACCAGGCTCACATGGAGAACTATCAAGAACCCCTATGGAACCAATGACAATTCCAGACTCAGAATTACGAGGACCCCCATCAAGATCAAGACTTTCAGGGACCACTTCTGGGCATGCAAGCAGGCAGGCTAAATCAGAACATGTCTCCACCGAGGAAGCATCTGAGTACGCTGGTAACCGAGGCACACTTGGGCTTTCTGGGTCACAGAGCACATTGGGGTACACCAGCACAGGAGAAACCTCAGGACATGTTGGGGAACTGCCAACCTCAGAGTCCGACACGAGGAAACCAAAACCAGGACCGGGCAGAGAATCATCACGAGCAATGGTCTCAAGCACTGGACTTTCAAAAGAAGACTCGGACTCAAATTCAGAAATTTCTGTGACTGCAATATCATCATTGACTACATATGAGTGAAGCTCCACCAGAGCTGCAAAGGTAGTCAGCACAACAGCAATGCCTACTGAAGTGGGCAACACCTTAGAAGGGCTTGGGGGGCAGGAGACATCTCCTACAAGTTCTGCTCCCTTTGGGAGAAACTCGGAGACCTCCAGAACATCAAACAAGACTTCAGGAACATCATTTTTCAAGTTTTCTGAGAAGAATTCTGAACTATCCATGTTACAGGGCAAAACTGGAACTTTATCTTATGGACAGGGCAGATGTCCCAGGGAAGGTTCCACCATAAACTGAGACTGAGTTTCATAATCATGAGGGGAATGTACAGGCATATTCACTGGACCACACACTGACTCCCTAACTTTAATCTCGCTGCACCCAGAATTCTGTGTAGCAGTCAAACTAGCTTGCAACTCCAAAACTGCAGAAAAACAGGTGAGTATAGCGGCAATACCTAGACGAGCCTCTAGGGACACTGCAGGAGACTCTAAACAAGGCCATCTTAACTCATCCAGAGTACAGGGTGCAGAATCAGCACTTTCCTCAGAACAAGAAAGGGACTCACAAATGTCAGTGTGATTGGACATCATATTGTTATTCATGGTACAGGGCAGGTTCAGAGAAAGCGTCTCTGAACAAGGCAAAGAAGGTTCAGCATCAGATTCGCAAAACCGAAGCGCTGTCTCACTCTTAGATTCGGCTAACAATGTCGAATCCGAGGAATCAGAACGCAAAACCTGCGAATCAAAAATCACTTTAGGTTGTGAAACTGACGCTTCTATAACACAAACCTCCGCGATCTGTGGAGCAGACTGCAAGGCATCTAGGACCGAAACGCTGGAGCAACTGTCCCCAGGCAACGGGCCCTTACAGGTATGAACAGGGTGAGACAGAGACTCATTTGCAGAAGAAATAGCGACATCAACAGGATAAACTTTATTAGGCATATTAATTTTACTTTTGACGCTGCATAGTCGAGAAATTTTCCCCATAGCAGGGTCACAGACGGAAGATCTCAAAGATCTGTTTCTAAATGACAAAGGATCCCACACATCCTTGAGGGAACTGGCAGACTCATGCCGATCACAATCTGCAGGAACATCCGAGAAACAGGCATCAGATCACACAGATTCAAACTGCACACTGTCAGGAGCGAATCCTTCAGGATTCGCACAGGAATCAACCACAGCGGCACACTCATTCATTTCAGATTGCACAAAGTCAAGACTCACATGCTTTACCCCAGAAAGGCAGGAACAATCATCCGACAACGATGTCTCTTTATTGGAATCAATTGGTTGGTGTGTGTGCAACTCATCCAAAATCGTCTGCCACACATAAATCACCAGATCCACATCATCCTTGTCACATTCATCGGAATCAATCAGAAGGTACATTGAATCGAGACAAGCATTCAAGACATTTTCGCTTTTTGCGATGTAAAAATCGCAAAAGGCTTTCCAATCAAAATCGAATTCTTCCAGCAAGGCCCCAATATCCCAGGAAGCAAATGGGGGTTCAAACAGGCCAGTATCCAAATAATCTCCATATGGGTGGAGTTCAGGAACAAGAACAGATTTTTTAACTGCTTTAATATAGTGTGCGATCCTACCTATAGCAGGATCCACATAAGCTCTGGATTGAGGCAAAAAAACAGGAAACAGATCAACATCATTGTTATACTGAATGGTTTTGCACATTTCAGACTTGACAGAAATAACCTCTTTATTTGTGGTTGCTATGGGCAACGGATCTTTCCGCTGGGAAGCCTTCCTAGATCTTTTACGTTTAGACTTAGAGGCTTTGGATGGCTGCTTTTTAAAACCTGAAGTGGCAACTGACACATTGAACTGATTGTCATACTGAAAGGTTTTGCATGGAAGGGAAAGATCAGCTGACTTATCAGCAGCTACACACTCAATCAGAGCAGGTGGTAAGCCAGGCAGTTTAAACCAGTGAGAGAATATCACTGCAAGAAACTGATACAGATTATCATTCCAGGAATTGATTTTTAGCACATCATATGCCCAGGTGAACAAATCGTTTTTTAAGAGCACATAGGCAAACAGAAGAGCCGACGTGGACGGATCAGAAATCTGAAAGGTGGGATTCAGGCAAAACCTCACACATTCAGAAAGAAATTCCGCCTTGGTCTCTGAATTTAGCCTTTTAAAGCTCTTAAAGACACAGGACCCAAACTCGACAAAATCGTACAAATCGGAATTTCCGTCTACACTGGGGTTTTGGGTTGGGCTGTTCATACTGTAACGTTTGTGGAACTTTCTCCGTGATCAGCGCACAACGTGTGCACTGATACGGCGGAAATCCTCCACAAGAGTATATTTGCAGGCACCCAACAAAAGGTGCTACGCACCCGTAGAGGGAAATTCCTGTAGGCAGATGGCGCTGGGGAGTGCAGAGGAACCAATCCTCTGTACCTCCACAAATGCCAGACAGGAATTGTACGAAGCACAGAAGGCAATCGCAAGAGAGGCGATTGCAAATGAGAACGAGCAAAGGGACAGATTGTATGTGTGTGCGCCAATCTAGTCGCCACCCCGCGACCGCGCACACACAACAGCAGATATGAAATAGGAACGCGATCGCGAGAGGTGCGATCGCCAGATGTGACACAAGGCAGATCAGAACAGAATACGAGGATAGCAAAGGCACAGCAAATCATACAATGAGGAGATACGGAAAATAACAAACGCTAGCTAACAGCGAACACCGCACTCATTCGCAACAGTGCACGCGGTTATGCGCGGTCTCCACGTGATAAGCACAATAGAGACAAGCACGCCTAACTAACCATCGACAGACAAACATGAAACAGAGGACGCGAGCGCTTGCTCAACGGTTACCTCACCGAGCTTCCAGCAAGCGCTCGGAGCAGACAAGACAGACACACGAAAACAGGAACAGGCGGAAGATAGGATCCACAGCACTAGCGATAGTGACTAGCGCGATCCAGAGAGGCAGAGTAGCAGAACAGAAGGATCCACAGCGCTAGCGAAAAGTGGCTAGCACGATCCAATGAGACAGAACAGAAGGATCCACAGCGCTAGCGAAAAGTGGCTAGCGCGATCCAATGAGACAGAACAGAAAGATTCACAGCACTAGCGAAAAGTGGCTAGCGCGATCCAATGAGACAGAACAGAAGGATCCACAGCGCTAGCGAAAAGTGGCTAGCGCGATCCAATGAGACAGATCAGAAGAGATAGCTGGTAGCAACCGCTGCACCAGCTATACTCCAAGAACAGAGATCAGAACCATTTCTTGTCGACCACCGTTGGGACAGGACAATGGCAACAGAACAAACAAACAGATAAGCAATCCTAACTACACTAAGGAAACCTGCCTAGTGCAGTTTTCCAGGAATAACTCTAAGCTGATCTTCAAACAAAGAGCATGGCTGACACTCTCCAGAGGAAGACTCCTTATGAACAGCCAAGCATTGTGGGACACACATAGTACTTATAGTACACGCCTCCAATGAATGTGGCCAGGCAATTTGCATGACAACGTATGCAAATTCCTCAGCAAGCACAAGCTGCAAAACTGACAGAAGCTCTTCTTTCCAGAGTCCTGCAGCATGCAAATCTAAACAATGGTCAAAAAGCTGCCTGCCTGCACAGGCAGCTGAGCAAATCATCACATTCTCTTTTAAAGATCTTGCCCACTGCAGCCGCCAGTCCGTTGTACTATCAATAACCCTCTCTGACTACCCTAAGGGTTATGTAAATGTCAGAGAGTATCGCTATACTGATATTAGCCATCAATGTGTGCTTGTATTTCTTATTTGACCATAGTTAACCTCTGTATTTTCTGTAATCTGCCTGGTTTATGTTACCATATGCTGCTAAGCTTTGTTCTTTTTGTCTATTCTTTTTATCTTCAATAAAAAAGTTTAATGATGATAAATAAAATAAGGTTGAAAACAGATACTGCGAGAACATTCAGAACAAGAGACCTGTTCTTTGACTTAACCCTGATAAGAGATAAGTCATGAGACAAATAAGGAAAGAAAATTCAAGAAATAACTTTGTGAACCAATGCTTATAGTTTCAGATGTCGCAAAAATAGTGTCCCTGGGGTAGATATTTTCATAAAAACAAATTGAATTTACATTCAAAGACAATTTTTTTTCATAAAAATTGACTTTTCCCCCCTAAAAATATAAACCATATAAACCCATGTCTATTGATTTAATTGCATTTCACAAAAATACCTGGTTTCAAGAACGTTTAATATGGTGCCAAATACCCTCATCACTAGCATTGTGCTTCCCCCCATGATAAACAGGACGAGGAGATTTGGGCACAGTCGGCTCACCATAGGCCATAATAGGAGATACAGCTATAGCAGCACACAGTGAGTAATTTTGATGCGGTCAGAAGACAGAGCGCACATTACTACAAAGCACTGTATTTTGGCAGCCAGCAACAGCTGGAAGCCAAGTTACATCTTTCCCCACTATCCATGGTGGCTGGAGAGGAATGGAGGCCTCGATGGCCTGGAGGGGGAATACTAATTAGCGCCACCAGGACTTGTGCAGCAGCAGGGTGAGCCGTTTATCGGCATTACCCTGCGCCAAAATCTCCCGGTGACCGTTTCATAGGTAAACAGACAGGAAACCAGAATATTTGGAAAAAGAGCTCAACATCTTATCTCCTAAAGCTATTGATAGCTATTATATGCAGATTATCTTGTGTTTTATGCATTGATAGAACTCTTTACTTATGCTGTTTACTTATACTATTTTAACAGGGTGAAAACTTGATGTATGTCACTGTGGACCATTCAAAATCACGTACGCACCAAAACGTGGGAAAGTTAGAAGCCTACAACCCAGAGGTAATGTATGCTGATGTAAGAAGACATAGCTATTCTTATTTTTAGGGCTCTGAGAAAAAATATTCAGGTCTGGGGGGGAGATGGCCATTCCAGAACATTGTACTTGTTCCTCTGCATCAATGCCTTAGTGGATTTTGAGCAGTGTTTAGGGTCGTTGTCTTGTTAAAAGATCCAGCCCCGGTGCAGCTTCAGCTTTGTCACTGATTCCTGGACATTGATCTCCAGAATCTGCTGATACTGAATGGAATCCATGCGTCCCTCAACTTTGACAAGATTCCCAGTCCCTGCACGGCCACACAGCCCCACAGCATGATGGAACCACCACCATATTTTACTGTAGGTAGCAATTGTTTTTCTTGGCATGCTGTGTTGTTTTTCCTCCATGCATAACGCCCCTTGTTATGCCCAAATAACTAAATTTTAGTTTCATCAGTCCAAAGCACCTTATTCCAAAATGAAGCTGGCTTGTCCAAATGTGCTTTAGCATACCTCAAGCGGCTCTGTTTGTGCTGTGGGTGGAGAAAAGGCATTCTCTGCAGCACTCTTGCATACAGCATCTCCTTGTAACGATTGGTGTCAGCACACAGAGAGAATCTGATTATTGATTATCTGCAGAATCATCAACATTACAGATGTATACCTGATTATGGATGATATGCAGAATCACCAATAATACAAGTATGACTAACCTCTGGACACCTAATAAAGTGTAAGTGTTTGGTGCAACTGTAGGCTATCTCCCGTGGGGCGGGAGACACAGATAACTTCGGCCAGAGACCACCTGAGGAGCAGGTGGCCCTCGCCTGTGCAGGGACTATCTCTTAAGAGAAGGGAATAGAGATAATCCTGCAGCCAGTGATTCCCTGGTAAACTAGGAATCAGACTGTACTGCAGCCAGGGGACTCCTATGGGATAGAGGCCACTGGCTGCACTGCAGGAAGGACTCTCTGAGGAGCAGGGGGTCCTTGCAGCTAACTGACACTTGGTGGAATAGTGTCATGGGTAGTACAGACAGACTGAACACTCGAGGGATGAGTGACAGCCAGAAGGGTCGAGCAAGCCGGTCGGCAACACACGAGCAGATAAGGCACAAAGACAGAAGGCTGATTCGGTAACCGGGTACAGGCAAGGTTGGCAACTGGTAGGCAGATAGGCAGAGGTACCGAATCAGAAAGCAAGAGAGAGATCGACAGAGCAAAAGGTCATAACAGATATCAAGCACAATCCTAGTCTGAGGTGTGAGGTCCTTGGTCTCGACACTCGGGAACTAGTCTGAAGAATAACACAGTATCCTATGCTTGGGTGTGAGGTCCTTGGTCTCAACACCCTGTAACTGTTCTAAAGTATAACACAGCAATGACACAGTAATCCTAAGCTTGGGTGTGAGGTCCTTGGTCTCAACACCCTGGAACTGGTCTAGAGTATAACACAGCAATGACACAGTAATCCTAAGATTGGGTGTGAGGTCCTTGTTCTCAACACCCTGGAACTGGTATAAAGTATAACACAGCAATGACACAGTAATCCTAAGCTTGGGTGTGAGGTTCTTGGTCTCAACACCCTGGAACTGGTCTAGAGTATAACACAGCAATGACACAGTAATCCTAAGCTTGGGTGTGAGGTCCTTGGTCTCAACACCCTGGAACTGGTCTAAAGTATAACACAGCAATGACACAGTAATCCTAAGCTTGGGTGTGAGGTCCTTGGTCTCAACACCCTGGAACTGGTCTAGAGTATAACACAGCAGATAACAAGAGCGGAATCTGGCTAAGTGTGAATTCCCAGGTCCACCTGGTTCTAACACACTGTAAGGATCTGACTGAGGTCTGAGTGCTCACACGTAAGTATTCGCAACGGCAGACAACCAGCAACTGACAAGCAGGATCTATATACACTACAGCGCTCCGCAGCGCCACCCCCAGCCACTCAGCCAATCAGGAGTTCTGCTGGGATACCTCTCCTTCTGGCATAAAGGCCCTGTCTTCTGGCGCGCGAGCGTAGCCTTCCGTCTGTGTGCACTAGAAGGCCCAGGCAAACCAGACAAATGCTGCTGTGCGGAAACTGCCGGTGTGAACGCGGAGACAGCCACCACGCGGCGGCATCTCCGCTATTCATTACACTCCTTGTGTAAAGTGTGCCCGAATGGTTGAATGATGCACAGGGACTCCATTTGCAGCAAGATGATGTTGTAGGTTTTTGGTGCTGGTCTGTGGGTTGACTCAGACTGTTCTCACCATTCGTTGCTTTTGTTTATCCGAGATTTTTCTTGGTCTGCCACTTCGAACTTTAACTTGAACTGAGCCTGTCGTCTTCCATTTTCTCAATATGTCCCTAACTGTGGAAACAAATAGCTGAAATCTCTGAGAAAGCTTTCTGTATCCTTCCCCTAAACCATGATGGTGAACAATCTTTGTCTTCAGGTCATTTGAGAGTTGTTTTGAGAGCCCATGTTGCTACTCTTCAGAGAAAATGAAAAGAGGATGGAAACTTAAAAAGGGAACCCTTAAATACTCTTTCTCATAATTGGATTCACCTGTGTATGTAGGTCAGGGTCACTGACATTACCAAGCCAATTTGAGTTCCAATAAATAGTTCTAAAGGTTTTGGAATCAATAAAATGACAACAGTGCCCAAATTTATGCACCTGCCTAATTTTATCTAAACAATTATTGCACACTTTCTATAAATCCAATAAACTTAATTTCACGTCTCATATATCACACTGTGTGTGTCTCCTATATGATATATTTAACTGACATTTTTTATCGCAACAACCAACGATTTATACAGGAACATCATAACAATTAACAAGGTTGCCCAAACTTTCGCATCCCGCTGTAAAGTTATTCAGGTGATACCTTTCATGACTTACTGTGTTAGATTTCTTTTACATCCTTTAGGCTAGTTTCACAGTGGGACATTACAGGCGCTTGTTAGAGCAGCCTGTAACGCACCCCAACGCACAGCAATGAAAAATCAATGGGCTGTTCACAGTGCCCACTTTGCGTTACATTGTAACGCAGCACGTCCAGATAACGTACTGCATGCAGTACTTTACACGCGGCAAAGCCGGGTTAGACTGTTTGCACATGCTCAGTACGGGTGGTTTATTTTGGGGGCGGAGAGGAGGCGGGGAGAGGCCGCTACGTAGCCAGGCACATGGCTACTTAATATTCACTGCAATTGCAGTGTTTTCTTCTTGGAGCGGCCGCTGATTGGCTAGCGGGACCACGTGATGCGGAGAGCTCCGCTCACGTGGTCTCCGCAGTGCCTCCGACAGAGCAGGCGCACCAAGAGCTGCTTGTAACGCGGCTCTTGGTAGCGTCCTGCTCCAACACCACCAGGCGTTGCGTCAGGGGCACGTTATGTGCCCTATAACATCCCCTAAACGCAACGTCCTGGTGTGAAACCAGCCTTAAAGTTTCTTCATGGAAACTTCATCTGCCCTTATCTATTAATAATTGAATCCATAAAGTAAGTTTACAAATCTTTTTGAAGCAAACTAAAAAAAATATGAAAAATTAGTTGTTTTTGATCTATTTAACATTGCTTTTTTAGTATTTTTTACCTATAATAGGTATAATTACCTCTACAGGTTTAACAAAAATGAGGGGATAAACAGATATGGGAAGAAAATTCAGAACAAGAGACCTGTTCTTTGACTCAACCCTGATAAGAGATAATTCATCAGACAAGACTGATAAAGAAATATAAATTATGAAATAAGTTTGTGAACCAATGCTTTTATGCTAGATTGATTTCTTCGTTTTTCTGATCGTTTTTTAAATCTTTTTTTTTTTTTCCATTTTTTTTATCGATTTTCACTCAGTTCTATGAAAATCAGACAAAAAAAGATAAAAAAAAATAAAAAAAAATGGAAAATTGAAAAATCAAACAAAATTCAGATTAGACATGTTGGAAATAATTGATCTGGCAGGTAAATCTGCCAGAAAAATATATGGGGCCTGATTCACAAAGCGGTGCTAACAGTTAGCACCCTGGTGAAAAGCCCTTTATCATGCCTAAACTCAGTTTAGGCATGATAAGTTTAGGTGTGATAAGTTTAGGTGTGATAAGTTTCGGTGTGATAAGTTTAGGCATGATAAGTTTAGGTGTGATAAGTTTAGGTGTGATAAGTTTAAGCGCCAACTGCGTTAGCACCGCAGTGCACAGCTGATCAAAAGTTTTACGCTAGCAAAGACTGGTGCACTTCGTATAAAGTTTAATGGCGCTGCTTTGCGTGCGGGACTTTGCAAGCGATCTAAACTTATCTAAACTTAGCATGCCTAAACTTATCACACCTAAACTTATCATGCCTAAACTTATCACACCTAAACTGGCTTTTCACCAGAGTGGTGCAATGGTTATCATGCCTAAAGTCTCTAACTGGGTTAGCACCGCTTTGTGAATCGAGCCCATGGTGTGTACCAAGCAATAGTCTCAGATTTTGCAAAAATAATGTCCCTGGAGTAGATATTTTCATAAAAACAAATTGAATTTACACTCAATGAGAGTTTCTTCAGAAAAAAAATTCTTGAAAACTGACCTTTTCTTTTTTTTCTTCAAAAAATATAAACCATAGAAAACCATGTCCTATTGGTTTAAAAGCATTTCATGAAGATACTGTTTTCAAGAAAGTTTAATATGGTGCCAAACACCCTCATCACTAGCAATGTGCTTCCCACCATGATAGACAGGACAAGCTATAAAAACCATGCAGGAGATTTAGGCGCAGCCGGCATCACCATAGGCCATGTAACTAATCACTTTCTCCATTGCTCACCCAGGTAATAAGAAAAAGGTTACCTTTTCAACTTGACAGTTATCTGAAGTGCAAAGTAAAGTTCCTTCCTGGACAGCAGAGAAGTGAGCAGATGAGGGGGTGGGATTACTTCCTGGAGAGTAGCGAGCAGAGGAGGGGATGGGATTACTTCCTGGTCAGGAGCGAGCAGAGGAGGGGGTGGGATTCCTTCCTGGACAGGAGCGAGCAGAGGAGAAAGTGGGATTCCTTCCTGGACAGGATCAAGCAGAGAAGGGGGTGGGTTTCCTTCCTGGACAGGAGTGTGCAGAGGAGGGGGTGGGATTCCTTTCTGGACAGGAGCGAGCAGAGGAGAGAGTGGGATTCCTTCCTGGACAGGATCAAGCAGAGCAGGGGGTGGGTTTCCTTCCTGGACAGGAGTGTGCAGAGGAGGGGGTGGGATTCTTTCCTGGACATGAGCAAGCAGATGAGGGAGTTGGATTGCTTCCTGGACAGGAGCAAGCAGAGGAGGGGGTGGGATTCCTTCCTGGACAGGAGCAAGTAGAGAAGGGGGTGGGATTACTTCCTGGACAGGAGTGAGCAGAGCCTCTATTAAAAATCAAGCCATTTTTATCCCCATAAATTGAGCAAAATTAGTTTATCCCCATAACCAAAAAGTGAGCGAAGACAAATACAAATTTGGGAAAATATAAACCCGGGAAAATATAAATAGCAGCCATTCTTACACTGTTAATGATAGGCTTCTCAAAATGGGCACAGTTGATGACTGGGTGACTGGGATTAATATTCTGCAAAGTGGGTGGAGCCTACAAAAGCCAATCACAATTCACCTATTGATTTTATAGGGGAAAATTGAATTACTGCCATTCTTGTACTGTTAATGGCACACGCCTCAAACCTAATAAAGTTTGTCATTGGGTGACTGCGGTTTAAATTCGGAAAAGGGGGTTGGGTCACAGCTAATCATATTTGTTTCATTTCAATGCAAATTACTGATGCCAAAGACCGCAAAGCCCACAAACTAGGTAATTGAGTACTTTTTTAAGCAAAATAAATTCATAAAATTAGTTGTTTTTGAATTGCTTTTTTTAGTACTTTTTACTTATGATGTGCTCTACAGGTTTAAGAAAAATAAGGGGGAAAACAGATACTGCGAGAACATTCAGAACAAGAGACCTTTTCTTTGACTCAACCCTAAGAGATAAGTCATGAGACAAATAAGGCAAGATAATTCAAGAAATAACTTTGTGAACCAATGCTTATAGTCTCACATGTTGCAAAAATAATGTCCTCACTATTCATGGTGGCCTGGAAGAGGAATAGTAATAAGCACCGCCGGGACTTGTGCAGCAGCAGGGTGAGGCGTTTATCGGCTTTACCCTGCGCCCAAATTTCCTGGTGACCGTTTCATAGGTAAACAGACAGGAAATCAGAATATTTGGAAAAAGAGTTCAACATCTCATCTCCTAAAGCTATTGCCAGATATTATATTCAGATTATCTTGTGCTTTATTTACTGATAGAACTGTTTACTTATGCTGTTTACTTATACTATTTTAACAGGGTGAAAACTTGATGTATGCCATTGTGAACCATTCAAAATCACGTACGCACCAAAAAACGGGAAAGTCACAAGCCCACAACCTAGAGGTAATCTATGCAGTTGTAAGAAGACATAGCTATTCTCATTTTTTAGGATTATGAGAAAAAATAACTTAGTTAAAAAATACTTTGTTTTTATGTTGTTGTTTTTGTTTTTTGTTGTTGAAGACTACTTGTTTTTTATGTAAACATATTTTTATTAAATTAATTTATGTAGCACCAACATCTTCCTTGGTGCTGCACAATGTACACAAACTTACAATAATGGGGAACATAGCTACATGAGCGGTTTAACATACTATACAATCAGGACAGCCAGGAATACAGGTACAGATACATACAACTGATTTGTAGTTTGAAAAACAGCCCCAATACTGATGGATGTTTATCAGATAAAATGCACAGAAACAGGAAACACAAGGTAGGGGTTCCTTGCTCTTTGCAAGTTTACAATCTGGAGGGAAGTGGGGTCGGGGACTCGGGGACACTGGGGTAATAGACAAAGGGGTTAGCAGATGAGGTAGTGAGCATTTAACTTATAGCTAAGCTGTAGAAAATTACAAGCTTGCTTGAACAGGTGTGTCTTGAGGGTTTATTTGAAGCAAGGCTGTGGGAGAGAGTTCCAGAGTAGAGGTGAAAAGTCCTGGATGCGAGAGGGAGAGGATGCTCTCCACAATGTTATTATGCATTGTGCATCAGGCATTAACATCTACCTTACCCAGTTTAAGTATAACATTCAGGGGCGTTGCTAGCCACAAAGATCAGTGGCACGTGCCCCGGATCTATTCTGGGGTGCCCCGGTTGTCCCCCAGGCAGAGTCAGCTGCGGTGCATCAATCGTGGTTAGTCTGGGTGCTGTGGTGGCTCTAAATGGGCATACTGGGTGCAGTGGTGCCATGCTAGAAGCTGTGATACCTTTATGGGGGCATGCTGGGAGTTGTGGTGCCTCAATGGGAGGCCCATGGGAGCATGGGAGCATCAGGCATTACCATCTAGCTTACCCCATTTCAAGTAAAACATTCAGTTGATGGGTATTAGATGGGACATATGTCTCAGCGCACACATGCACTTTCTACCAAGTGGCAAAAAGGTTGAGAAAATAACTCTCTTTTCTTCATACATAAAAATGACTGAATCAAGATCACTAACATAGATAAAGAAACACCTCTCCTAGAGAATACTTGTAACCCCAGTCAGGTGTAACTAATCACTTTCTCCATTGCTCACCCAGCCCCAGGTAATAAGAAAAAGGTTTACTGTCCAACTTGACAATGATCTGCAGTGCAAAGTAAAATTCCTTCCTGGACATTCACCACCTGAGGAGTGGAATTCCTTCCTGGCTAGAGATGTCGCGAACCTCCGATTTTCGGGAAGGTTCGGTTCGCTCAAACTTTCGTGAACCGCAATAGACTTCAATGGGGAGGCAAACTTAAAAATGTTGAAAAATTTCTGCTGACTAGAAAAATGATAGAAACGATGTTTTAAGGGGTCTAATACCTGGAGGAAGACATGGTTGAGTGAAATACACATCAGAAGTCCCAGGATAATTTCTGGATGTAACCACTTAAGCTCTCAGTCGTTTTCACTTTATGCAACCGAGCAATGTTCACCTCCCATTCATTAGCCTATAACTTTATCACTACTTATATCACAAGTAACTGATCTATATCTTGTTTTTTTCCGCCACCAATTAGGCTTTCTTTAGGGGGTACATTTTGCTAAGAGTCACTTTACGGTAAATGCATTTTAACCTTCCTGGCGGTAACCCCGAACGTAGTTCGGGGTAAGCCGCGCAGGAGGTTTTCTCAGGCCCTGCTGGCCCGATTTGAATATTTTTTTTTTTGCTGAACGCAGCTAGCACTTTGCTAGCTGCGTCAGCACTTCGATCGCCGCCTTCTTTGAACGGGATTTCCTGATCGCCTATCGCCGGAGGCGATCGGCGGGGCTGGGGGGATGCCGCTGAGCCCTAGGCTCGCTACATGATTTAAAAAAAAAAATAAAAAAAACGGCTGCGCTGCCCCCTGGCGGTTTTTAATAGACCGCCAGGAGGGTTAACAGGAAGAATAAGAAAAACACAGAAAAAAATCATTATTTTCGGCCATTATAGTTTTAAAACAATACATGCTTCCATAATTAAAACCCACGTATTGTATTTACCCATTTGTCTCGGGTATTTCACTGTTTAAATTATGTCCCTATCACAATGTATGGCGACAATATTTTATTTGGAAATAAAGGTGCATTTTTTCCGTTTTGCATCCATCACTATTTAAAAGCTTATAAAAAAAAAAAAGAAATAGAAATATTTCATCTTTACATAGATATTTAAAAAGTTTAGACTAGTTTAGGTAAATATTTATGTGTTTTTTATTATTTTAATTGTAATGTTTTTTTGTTTTTTTTTTTATTAAACATTTTATGTGGGTATTTTTGGCAGGGTGGGATGTAAATAGGGTTTGATTTAGGGAAATATATGTGTGTTAATTTTTTTTAACTTTTAGATGTAGTTTTACTTTTTGGCCACAAGATGGCAACCTTGAGTTTGTTTACATTGCGTCACTCTAAGCGTACAATGTACGCTTAGAGGGACATGGGAATTAGAAAAAGCGAAGCTTCCGAGAGAAGCTGTCGCTTTTTCTGCGGGGGAGAGGAATCAGTGATCGGGCACCATAGCCCGATTCACTGATTCCTGGACTACCGAATCCGTGGCCGGGAGCACACGTGCACGCACGCGATCGGCCCGCGGGAGCCCGCCTTATCTCCTTGACGTATAAATACGTCAAGGAGGACAAAGTCGTTAATACTAAGCAGTGTTTTAAGGTCAGAAATCTCATTGAATGTTTAATTGCAGGCCTACACTACTTTACAACATCAGGAAGTGTAATCCCTTTTGTCTTCCAGGGAATTGTAGTATTTCAAAAGCCAGCTTACATACCTTGGCTGGGAATTGAACCCAGGTCTGAGTGCATGGTAGGTAGCTCACTTCACCACCACCAACACTACACGCTGAAGCCAGCCTAGCATGTAACATTATGATATATGCAAGAGAAAAATGAGCTTGCTTACGGAATTTTAGTATGTCAAAAGCCAACTCACATTTACCAGGAATCAAACCCAGGCCTACCACGTGGTAGGCTGCTATCCTAACCATTATACCACCAACACAACACAACACTATGCTACATGATGAAGCCAGCCCAGCATGTACCATTGTGATATACCCAAGAGAAAAACTTTCTCTCTCTCACCCTCTCTCTAGGACTTGATGCCATTGATGTGAATTTTCAGCTTAAAACCATCAACAGATACCGACAGAATTTGACAGGCAATTTCGGAATTCTGCCAGATTGAAAAAGCAATTCCGTTCCCACCAAACGGAATGGAATGACCAATTTCCGCACAAAATTGCGGAAAATACAAATCCGCGGAAAGCGGTGACCATCCCTACTAGAGAGAGAGAGAGATTAATCTACATGGCTATCTGGGGTTCTCTTCGGACAACTGTTGAACACAAAAGGCAAGGCCATGCCTGGGTGGTCTTGAACCACCAACCTTTCAGTTAACAGCCAAACACGCTAACCAATTGTGCCACAAAGCCCATTCAAGCAGTTGCAGTTGAATGATTTTATGGGATGTATGTGTGTCTTTTGGAGGCAGGAAGTAAGTGTGCTCCAAGAAGTTTCAGCATGTAGTGTTGGTGATATAATGGTTAGGATAGCAGCCTACAGAGCGGTAGGCCTGGGTTCTATTCCTGGCTAATGTGAGTTAGATTTTGACATACTAAAAATCCTTAAGCAATTTTCTCTTGGATATATCATAATGGTACATGCTAGGCTGGCTTCAGCATGTAGTGTTGGTGGTGGTATAGTGCTGAAGTGCGCTACCTACCACGCACTCAGACCTAGTGACCTCAATTCCCAGCCAAGGTATGTAAGCTGGCTTTTGAAATACTGCAATTCCCTGGAAGAAAAGACCCTCCTCCCTCCGGGAGGAGAGAGAGAGAGGAATAACAATCAGCTAGGAACAAGCCTACAAACTCTCCCTAGCAGAGTCTGTCAGCAGCTGTCCCTTAACTAATTACTGTAGGCAGGCAGGTGAGTAAAACGACAGGAGAACCTTGGCTTTTATAAGGGGGGTGGGGCTACAGGAGTGAGTGCAATCTGAATGGTGACAAGGTGCCTGCTGACTGTGATGTAGAGGGTCAAAGTTCTGCTCAATGGAGCATTATGGGGGCGAATCGAACTTCCGCAAAAGTTGCCGAACGCGAACCACCTAAAGTTCGCCTGGAACCATTTGTGGGTGAACCGTTCGGGACATCTCTATTCCTGGACAGGAGTAAGCAGAGAAGGTGGTGGGATTCATTCCTGGACAGGAGTGAGCAGAGGAGGGGGTGAGATTAGTTCCTGGACAAGGGTGAGCAGAGGAGGGGGTGGGATTCCTTCCTGGACAGGAGTGAGCAGAGGAGGGGTGGGATTACTTCCTGGACAGGAGCAAGCAGAGGGGGTGGGATTACTTCCTGGAAAGTAGCGAGCAGTGGAGGGGTGGAATTACTTCTGGGACATGTCTGAGCAGTGGAAGGGGGGGGATTCCTTCCTGGATGGGAGTGGAAAGTGGAGAGGGTGGGATTACTTCCTTGGTAGCAGCAAGCAGAGGAGGGGGTGCAATTATTTCCTAGCCAGGAGAGCAGAGGAGAGGGTGGGATTTGTTTGTGGACAGGAGTGAGTAGAGGAGTAGAGGAGGGGTGATGAGATTACCTTTATTAAAGATTGAGCACACTGCAGAGTTGTTTGATGCAGTGTAGAGTTATAGGCCATTGATTTGCCAATGCTCTTGCCCCACTCTCGGTTGATTAAAAATGTCCATCCTGTTCGATCAATTCTTTCAATCGATTTTTGTTTAAAATGGATCAAAAGTCGATCGATTTGACATTTTGGGGAATTGATTGCCTTTTGAAAAATTGAATCTGCAAGGTATCGAATAAGAAAATTAATGATTGTATGGCCCTATAAAGTCACGGAGAGAACCTGAAGACATAACAACTAAAGTTGTTCAGGCGATACATTTCATGACTTGCTGTACAAGATTTCTTTGCAAGCTTTTAAACTTTAAAGTTTCTTCTTCAGGCATGGAAACTTCATCTGCCCTTATCTATTAATAATTGTATCCATACAATAAGTTTACAAATCTTTTTCAAGCAAAATAAATACGGGAAATTACTGTATTTTTCGGAATATAAGATGCTCCAGCTAGTGTTGGGCGAACACCTAGATGTTCGGGTTCGAGAACGTTCGCCGAACATCGCCGCGATGTTCGGGTGTTCGCGCCGAACTCCGAACATAATGGAAGTCAATGGGGACCCTAACTTTCGTGCTTTGTAAAGCTTCCTTACATGCTACATACCCCAAATTAGCAGGGTATGTGCACCTTGGGAGTGGGTACAAGAGGAAAAAAAAATATTTGAAAAAGAGCTTATAGTTTTTGAGAAAATTGATTGTAAAGTTTCAAAGGAAAAACTGTCTTTTAAATGTGGAAAATGTCATGTTTCTTTGCACAGGTAACATGCTTTTTTTCGCCATGCAGTCATAAATGTAATACAGAGAAGAGGTTCCACGAAAAGGGACCGGTAATGCTAACCCAGCACCAGCAGCAGCAGACGTGATGGAACAGGAGGAGGCGCAGGAGGAGAAGGCCACGCTTTGTGAGACACAACAACCCAGGCCTTGCATGAGGACAAGAAGCGTGCGGATAGCATGCTTTGTACCGCCATGCAGTCATAAATGTAATAAAGATAAGTGGTTCAATAAACAGGGACCACGCGGCAACGCTAACCCAGCAGCAGCAGACGTGATGGAACAGGAGGAGGTGCAGGAGGAGAAGGCCACGCTTTGTGAGACACAACAACCCAGGCCTTGCATAAGGACAAGAAGCGTGCGGATAGCATGCTTTGTACCGCCATGCAGTCATAAATGTAATAAAGATAAGTGGTTCAATAAACAGGGACTACGCGGCAACGCTAACCCAGCAGCAGCAGACGTGATGGAACAGGAGGAGGCGCAGGAGGAGAAGGCCACGCTTTGTGAGACACAACAACCCAGGCCTTGCATGAGGACAAGAAGCGTGCGGATAGCATGCTTTGTACCGCCATGCAGTCATAAATGTAATAAAGATAAGTGGTTCAATAAACAGGGACCACGCGGCAACGCTAACCCAGCAGCAGCAGACGTGATGGAACAGGAGGAGGCGCAGGAGGAGAAGGCCACGCTTTGTGAGACACAACAACCCAGGCCTTGCATGAGGACAAGAAGCGTGCGGATAGCATGCTTTGTACCGCCATGCAGTCATAAATGTAATAAAGATAAGTGGTTCAATAAACAGGGACCACGCGGCAACGCTAACCCAGCAGCAGCAGACGTGATGGAACAGGAGGAGGCGCAGGAGGAGAAGGCCACGCTTTGTGAGACACAACAACCCAGGCCTTGCATGAGGACAAAAAGCGTGCGGATAGCATGCTTTGTACCGCCATGCAGTCATAAATGTAATAAAGATAAGTGGTTCAATAAACAGGGACCACGCGGCAACGCTAACCCAGCAGCAGCAGACGTGATGGAACAGGAGGAGGAGCAGGAGGAGAAGGCCACGCTTTGTGAGACACAACAACCCAGGCCTTGCATAAGGACAAGAAGCATGCGGATAGCATGCTTTGTACCGCCATGCAGTCATAAATGTAATAAAGATAAGTGGTTCAATAAACAGGGACCACGCGGCAACGCTAACCCAGCAGCAGCAGACGTGATGGAACAGGAGGAGGCGCAGGAGGAGAAGGCCACGCTTTGTGAGACACAACAACCCTGGCCTTGCATGAGGACAAGAAGCGTGCGGATAGCATGCTTTGTACCGCCATGCAGTCATAAATGTAATAAAGATAAGTGGTTCAATAAACAGGGACCACGCGGCAACGCTAACCCAGCAGCAGCAGACGTGATGGAACAGGAGGAGGCGCAGGAGGAGAAGGCCACGGTTTGTGAGACACAACAACCCTGGCCTTGCATGAGGACAAGAAGCGTGCGGATAGCATGCTTTGTACCGCCATGCAGTCATAAATGTAATAAAGATAAGTGGTTCAATAAACAGGGACCACGCGGCAACGCTAACCCAGCAGCAGCAGACGTGATGGAACAGGAGGAGGCGCAGGAGGAGAAGGCCACACTTTGTGAGACACAACAACCCAGGCCTTGCATGAGGACAAAAAGCGTGCGGATAGCATGCTTTGTACCGCCATGCAGTCATAAATGTAATAAAGATAAGTGGTTCAATAAACAGGGACCACGCGGCAACGCTAACCCAGCAGCAGCAGACGTGATGGAACAGGAGGAGGCGCAGGAGGAGAAGGCCACGCTTTGTGAGACACAACAACCCAGGCCTTGCATGAGGACAAAAAGCGTGCGGATATAGCAGCAATGCTTTTTGCCGCCATGTAGTCATAAATGTAATACAGATGAGAGGTTCAATAAACAGGGACCGGAAACGCTACACCATCCCAGATGTTCATTGGTCATGTTACTTGGTTGGGGTCCTGGAGTGTTGCGTAGTCATTTCCAATCCAGGATTGATTCATTTTAATTTGAGTCAGACGGTCTGCATTTTCTGTGGAGAGGCGGATACGCCGATCTGTGACGATGCCTCCGGCAGCACTGAAACAGCGTTCCGACATAACGCTGGCTGCCGGGCAAGCCAGCACCTCTATTGCGTACATTGCCAGTTCGTGCCAGGTGTCTAGCTTCGATACCCAATAGTTGAAGGGTGCAGATGGATTGTTCGACACAGCTACGTCATCTGACATGTAGTCCTTGACCATCTTCTCCAGGCGATCGGTGTTGGAGGTGGATCTGCACGCTTGCTGTTCAGTGGGCTGCTGCTGCATGGGTGTCAGAAAATTTTCCCACTCCAAGGACACTGCCGATACCATTTCCTTTTGGGCACTAGCTGTGGCTTGCGTTGTTTGCTGCCCTCCTGGTCGTCCTGGGTTTGCGGAAGTCAGTCTGTCGGCGTACAACTGGCTAGAGGAGGGGGAGGATGTCAATCTCCTCTCTAAAGTCTCCACAAGGGCCTGCTGGTATTCTTCCATTTTGACCTGTCTGACTCTTTCTTCAAGCAGTTTTGGAACATTGTGTTTGTACCGTGGATCCAGAAGGGTATAAAGCCAGTAATTGGTGTTGTCCAAAATGCGCACAATGCGTGGGTCACGTTCAATGCAGTCTAGCATGAATTGAGCCATGTGTGCCAGAGTCCTACCAGAATCCTCATCATCCTCTTGTGAGCGTTGTGATAGTTGTTGTGATGCATCATAGTCGTCACCTTCCTCCTGGTCTGCTTCTGCTGACCATTCGCGCTGAATTGTGGAAGTCCAACGTGCACCGCTCTGGCCCTCGTCAGTGGTGGCATGAAATTCCTGCTCCAACTCCAGCTGTTCCTCCTCCTCTTCTTCGTCATAGCTGCTGGGGCCAGCGTTCCCTGAGGCGGATGGCCTGATGTTGGTACCATCACGCTGATCGTTTTCTCCTTCAGATTCCCCCAGTTGCATCATGACAGCTGTTTCCTTGATTTTCAACATTGACCTCTTCAGTAAACACAGCAGTGGTATGGTAATGCTGACTGAAGAGTTGTCACTGCTCACAAGCAACGTGGATTGCTCAAAATTTTGGAGGACTTGGCAGAGGTCCAACATGTTGGCCCAATCGGATCCACAGAAGCTTGGCAGCTGTCCGGATGTGCCTCGGTACTGCGCCGTCATGTACTGGACCACTGCACTCTTCTGTTCACAAAAGCGGGCTAGCATGTGCAGCGTAGAATTCCAGCGCGTAGGGACATCACACAGCAAGCGATGGTGGGGGAGATTGAAGCGCTCCTGCATCTTGGCGAGTGCCCCCGAAGCAGTACTGGAATTTCTACAATGTTTGGCCACTCGACGGACCTTCAACAGAAGATCGGCCACGCCTGGGCATGTCCTCAGGAACCGCTGAACTACTAGGTTCATCACGTGCGCCAGGCAAGGGATGTGTGTCAGCTTAGCCAACCTTAAAGCGCGAATGAGATTACTCCCATTATCACACACAACCATGCCCGGTTTCAGGTCCAGCGGTGCCAGCCACAAATCCGTCTGTTCCTTTATTCCCTTCCAAATTTCCTCCCCTGTGTGCTGCTTATCCCCGAAGGCAGATCAGCTTCAGCAACGCTTGCTGACGCATGCCAACAGCTGTGCTGCACTGCTTCCACGATCCTACTGCTGCTGGGTTAGCGTTTCCGGATGAGGTACAGCTTTGAGATGCGTTGGAGGAGAAGGAGTCAGAGAGGTAGGTGCTGCTGTTGTTATCCAGTGGGAGGGATGGCGGTGCAGCTGTTTGCGGCGTGGGCAACACCCGCGCCGTAGCAGGTGAGGAATCGCTGCCAGGCTCCACAAGGTTCACCCAGTGCGCGGTAAGGGAGATGTATCGACCCTGGCCGAACGCACTCGTCCAGGTGTCAGTGGTGAGGTGAACCTTGCAGGCAACGGCATTCTTCAAGCTTCGGGTTATTTTGCTGACCACGTGCTCATGCAACTCAGGCACTGCAGAGCGCGCAAAGTGGCAGCGGCTGGGAACCACGTAACGTGGGATGGCCACTGACATCATGCCCTTGAAGCTGTTTGTCTCCACCACTCGATATGGCAGCATTTCGCAGGCCAGAAGCTTGGCTATGCTGGCTGTTACTGCCACGGCCCGGGGGTCATTTGCTGGCAATTTCCTCTTGCGCTCAAACATCTCCGACACAGACAACTGAACCGTAGCGCTGCACACGGAAGGGCTGTTGGTTGTTGTGTTTGATGAAGACTGGGAGACCTCAAGAGCACTACTCCGGAAAGTGACAGTGTCAGCGTCGTCTGATGTTTGTGAATGTTGTGAACCACGCAATGGCTGGGCTACTGCTGCTGCTGAGGCGGGTCTGGTGGTGAGTCTGGTGAACTCAAGGGAGGCAGTGTTGCTGGTACCCTGTCCTGCCGAGTTTGCCCACAGAGTGGGATGTTTGGATAGCATGTGGCGGCTCATGCTGGTGGTGGAGAGGTTGTTAATACTTTTCCCCCTGCTCAGGCGGGTCTTGCACACCTTGCAAATCGCCATGGTAACATCCTCAGTGCAGTCTTCAAAGAAAGCCCAGACTTTGGAGCACCTGCCTTGCTGGCGATTTCTGTTTGCTCCTCTTTTGCCTCTCACTTGAACTTCCACGCTTGTGGTGCCTGAAATTGCGCGCCGCCTACCTTGTGGCACAAGGCGAACTCGTGCAGCAGTGGATTCTTCAACAGACTCATCTGTGCTGCTGCTACGACGGCGATGTTCTCGTTCACAAACAAAATCTGGGTCTCTGTCCACATTGTCCATACCCTCCTCTTCCATCTCCTCAAACTCGTCATTTGTCATTGTGGGGGGCCGCCGCCGTGGAGTAGAGCTCCCCAGAACAACCTCTGCGCAGCTCACTCCAACGTCGTCTTCCAGATCTTGTCGGCCGACCTCCTGCAATTGCAACCCCTCCTGCCCAACTTGCTCTGGGATTTGGGTTTCCGAGTCCTCCTCGGACTCGCCTTGTATTTCAGTGCGCGGTGCATTTCCCACAGTTAATGGTTGTGAATCCGGGCACAACATTTCTGGCTGTTCCTCCATTGACCTTTGAAAGGTGGAAGTTTGTTGGGCTGGGAATAGCTCCTGCGAATACCCCATTGTGTCCTGAGGTAATTCATCGGACTGGTTATCTGGCAGTTGTGTGCGTGGTGTCGCTGCCGGTTGTGTCAGCTTTGTGCCCACTGGCTCCTTGTAACTGGCTGAGGACTCGGACCTCGTGCATGATGTGCTGGTGCTGCTTAACCCACTGCTGGACGCTTGAGAGGTCATCCAAGTAATTATCTGGTCCTGTTCTTTTGGATTTGTGAGGGTTGTTGTCCTGGACAACATGGGCGGTATTGAGTGGGTTTTCTTGGGTGCTCCCCTGTGGCCTGTACGTGAACCGTCAGGGGAAACACCTCTTCCCTTGCCCCTCCCTCTTTCACCGGATTTCTTCCTCATTTCACTTATCCTTACAGTACACGCTGACTGGCAGCAGTACAGTGGCAGTACAGAAATGCTATACAGTACCACTATTCCCAGCAGCGACACAGAGCACAATGCTATACAGTGGCGGGTGAGCGGTGTACCACTATTCCCAGCAGCGACACAGAGCACAATGCTATACAGTGGCGGGTGAGCGGTGTACCACTATTCCCAGCAGCGACACAGAGCACAATGCTATACAGTGGCGGGTGAGCGGTGTACTACTATTCCCAGCAGACACAGAGTGGCAGTAAACAGAATGCTATATAGTGTGGCTGAGCGAGGTACACTGAGTGGCAGTAAACAGAATGCTATATAGTGTGGCTGAGCGAGCGGTGTACTACTATTCCCAGCAGACACAGAACAGTAAACAGAATGCTATATAGTGTGGCTGAGCGGTGTACCACTATTCCCAGCAGCGACACAGAGCACAATGCTATACAGTGGCGGGTGAGCGGTGTACCACTATTCCCAGCAGCGACACAGAGCACAATGCTATACAGTGGCGGGTGAGCGGTGTACCACTATTCCCAGCAGCGACACAGAGCACAATGCTATACAGTGGCGGGTGAGCGGTGTACTACTATTCCCAGCAGACACAGAGTGGCAGTAAACAGAATGCTATATAGTGTGGCTGAGCGAGCGGTGTACTACTATTCCCAGCAGACACAGAACAGTAAACAGAATGCTATATAGTGTGGCTGAGCGAGGTACACAGAGTGGCAGTAAACAGAATGCTATATAGTGTGGCTGAGCGAGCGGTGTACTACTATTCCCAGCAGACACAGAACAGTAAACAGAATGCTATATAGTGTGGCTGAGCGAGGTACACAGAGTGGCAGTAAACAGAATGCTATATAGTGTGGCTGAGCGAGCGGTGTACTACTATTCCCAGCAGACACAGAACAGTAAACAGAATGCTATATAGTGTGGCTGAGCGAGCGGTGTACTACTATTCCCAGCAGACACAGAACAGTAAACAGAATGCTATATAGTGTGGCTGAGCGGTGTACCACTATTCCCAGCAGCGACACAGAGCACAATGCTATACAGTGGCGGGTGAGCGGTGTACCACTATTCCCAGCAGCGACACAGAGCACAATGCTATACAGTGGCGGGTGAGCGGTGTACCACTATTCCCAGCAGCGACACAGAGCACAATGCTATACAGTGGCGGGTGAGCGGTGTACTACTATTCCCAGCAGACACAGAGTGGCAGTAAACAGAATGCTATATAGTGTGGCTGAGCGAGCGGTGTACTACTATTCCCAGCAGACACAGAACAGTAAACAGAATGCTATATAGTGTGGCTGAGCGAGGTACACAGAGTGGCAGTAAACAGAATGCTATATAGTGTGGCTGAGCGAGCGGTGTACTACTATTCCCAGCAGACACAGAACAGTAAACAGAATGCTATATAGTGTGGCTGAGCGAGGTACACAGAGTGGCAGTAAACAGAATGCTATATAGTGTGGCTGAGCGAGCGGTGTACTACTATTCCCAGCAGACACAGAACAGTAAACAGAATGCTATATAGTGTGGCTGAGCGAGGTACACAGAGTGGCAGTAAACAGAATGCTATATAGTGTGGCTGAGCGAGCGGTGTACTACTATTCCCAGCAGACACAGAACAGTAAACAGAATGCTATATAGTGTGGCTGAGCGAGCGGTGTACTACTATTCCCAGCAGACACAGAACAGTAAACAGAATGCTATATAGTGTGGCTGAGCGAGGTACACAGAGTGGCAGTAAACAGAATGCTATATAGTGTGGCTGAGCGAGTGGTGTACTACTATTCCCAGCAGACACAGAACAGTAAACAGAATGCTATATAGTGTGGCTGAGCGAGGTACACAGAGTGGCAGTAAACAGAATGCTGAGCGAGCGGTGTACTACTATTCCCAGCAGCGACACAATGACTGGGGGGACCCTGGCTAGCGTGGCTGGAGCGCGAACTACCCTGCCTGCCTACCCAAAGCTAAACCCACAGACAAATGGCGGAAATATGACGTGGTTCAGGTATTTATTTACCCGAACCACGTGACAGTTCGGCCAATCAGAGCGCGTTCGGGTCCGAACCACGTGACCCGTTCTGCCAATCACAGCGCTAGCCGAACGTTCGGGGAACGTTCGGCCATGGGCTCTTAGTTCGGCCATGTGGCCGAACGGTTTGGCCGAACACCATCAGGTGTTCGGCCGAACTCGAACATCACCCGAACAGGGTGATGTTCTGCAGAACCCGAACAGTGGCGAACACTGTTCGCCCAACACTAGCTCCAGCATATAAGACGCACCTAGGTTTAGGGGGCAAGAATCAGAGAAAAAAAAATAAACTAATCCTAGGTGCGTCTATGGTGCAGGGGCATCTTATGGACCTTTTCTCCCTAAACTGTCACTATCTAAGCTACATTGCCCATCTACACCACACTACACTTCACTTCACTTACCCCTGCGACCCCCTCTACACTACACTTCACTAACTAACCTCTGCTGCTGTAACCACCGACTACACTACACTACACTACACTAACCAACTCCTTCTGCCCCCACTACACTACACTACACTTCACTAACTAACCCCTGCTGCTGTAACCACCTACTACACTACACTACACTACACTAACCAACCCCTTCTGCCACTACCAAATAAACTACACTGGCTAAACCCTGATGAAACATCTCACCTGATCTTGTCGCCACGATCCTCTCCTCCCCCATCTGGCTTTTTTCATCAGAGGGTGTCCGTCATTCAGGATGCAGGTCTTCAGGGTCCCAGCTGCGGCGCTCCTCTTCAGCTGCAGTCTCCTTCTCTCTTCATCCCAGGACGTCCTGTCAGTCACTGTGAAGGTCTTCAGAGCCCCAGCTGCCTGCACTCCTCTTCGCAGCAGTCTTCATATAGACTGCAGCCTTGCGGTATACATGTGCTGCTGCCACCATCCTTCCTAGTTACGGCATCCATTCCCAATGTCCTCCCTAGTTACAGCGTCCTCCCCCAACGTCCTCATTAGTTACAGCATCTTCCTCTGACGTACTTACTAGTTACAATGCCCTCTGCTGGTTGATCTGCAGCACACGTGTGCGCATGACGTCGGAGGCACTGTAACTAGGCAGGACGTCAGGAGAGGACGCTGTAACTAGGGAGGGCGTCGGGGAGGACGCTGTAACTAGGGAGGATGTCGGGGGATGACGCCGTAACTAGGAAGGATGGCGCTGGCAGCACATGTATACCACAAGGCTGCAGTCTATACGAAGACTGCAGCGAAGAGGAGCACAGGCAGCTTGGGCTCTGAAGACCTTCACAGTGACTGACAAGACGTCCTGGGATGAAGAGAGCCAGACGAGGAGGAGAGGATTGCGGCGACAAGATCCAGTAAGTATATTCCCGGTGCCACATTTACCGCATCTTTGGAATATACGTCGCACCCACTTTTCCCCCCTCATTTTTGGGGAAGAAAAAGTGCGTCTTATATTCTGAAAAATACGGTAGTTGTTTTTGATCAATTTAACATTGTGTAATGACTGTGGAATATCTCCGTGGTCAGCGCACAAGATGTGCGCCGACACTGTGGAAATCCCCCACAAACACCTGAATAACAGAACCCAGCTGTGGTGCAATGCACCCGTAGAGGGGAATTCCTACCGGCAGATGGGGCAGTGGAGTGCAGAGGAACAAAGCCTCTGTACTGCCACAGATGCCAGATAGGAATTGTACGAGGGGAAGCAATACAGGGCAAGATAGCCCCCAGTGAAAGAGAATGAGCACAGAGACAGAATGTATGTATGTCCACCAATCTAGTCGCCACCCGGCAACGGTGAACACACAACAGTGAAGACCAAGTGGGAAAGCAATCGCAAGAATGGCGACTGCTAACAGCGACACAAGACTGAATGAGCACAGAGATAGAATGTATGTATGTCCACCAATCTAGCCGCCACCCGGTAATGGCGAACACACAACAGTGAAGACCAAGTGGGAAAGCAATCGCAAGAATGGCGATTGCCAACAGCAACACAGGACTAAATGAGCACAGAGACAGAATGTATGTATGTCCACCAATTCAGTTGCCACCTGGCGACGGTGAACATACAACAGCGAAAACCAAGTGGGAAAGCAATCGCAAGAGTGGCGATTGCTACCAGCGACACAAGACCGAGCAAAGACAGAGCATAAGTGTAGTAAGAGAGACACAGCAAACAATAATGATCAGAACGCCAAGGAAAATAACAAATGCACTCGCTAAGTGCGGTTGCTGCACGAAAAGCGCAACAGCGACAAAACGCGCCAACCCTAACTATCAAATGAACCCAGAAACACAAACAAACAAATAACAGAAACGCTTGCTAATCGGTTGCCTTACCTCAGGCAACAGCAAGTGTTTGCTCCAGACAAACAGACAACAGGAACAAGTCAGATTGGATCCACTGCTCTTCCACAAGAGCGAGTGCGATCCGTACACAGGAACAGGACTGAAAGAATCCACTGCTCTTCCGCAAGAGCGAGTGCGATCCGTACACAGGAACAGGACTGAAAGAATCCACTGCTCTTCCGCAAGAGCGAGTGCGATTCGTACAACAAGACAGACAGAAGGAGTAACCAGCAGCCACCGCAGCCGAGGTCAAACTCCAAGACAGAATACGGAGAGATCCACTGCCTCTAACACTAGGGCGAGTGCGATCCAAACAGACAGAACAATTCACTACCGCCAACCGCTGGCGACAGTACAATCGCAAGGACAAGACACGACAGAATAGGCAGTACAAATACACACAAACCTGACTGGACTAATAGGAATGCAAGGCACACTCCCAAAGGGTATCTACTCTAAGCTAGCAATAATAGCCAACAATGAGCAGAGGGCTGAGACTCCAGGCAAGTTAGCAGGAACAAACCATCATGACCAGCAGGGAATTCTGGGAAGAAATGGCATTTATACTGCAAGCCATCAAAGGAAGCAGCTAAGCAATTTGCATGACAAGCGGATGCAAATTCCTCACCAGCAGAGCAACTCTAAAACTTGCAGAGTGAAGACAGGTCTCTTTTCCAGAGACCTGCAGCACTCAGACCTAAAAAATGGTCAAAAAGCTGTCTGCCTGTGCAGACAGCAGAGCAGATCATTACACATTGCTTTTTCAGTATTTTTTTACTTATGATATGCTCTACAGATCTAATAAAAATAAGGGGAAAAACAGATGTGGCAAGAAAATTCACAACAAGAGACCTGTTGTTTGACTCAACCCTGATAAGAGATAATTCATGAGACAAGACTGATAAGAAAATATCATTTATGAAATAAGTTTGTGAACCAATGTTTTTATGCTAGATTGATTTATTTTGCTTTTCTAATCATTTTTTTAAATCTTTTTTTTTTATTATTTATTTATTTATTTTTTTATCAATTTTCGTTCAGTTCTAGGAAAATCAATCAAAAAATATTGAAAAAAATTCATAGAAAAATTCAGATCAGACATGTTGGAAATAATATTCAGAAAAGTGGGTGGAGCCTACAAAAGCCAATCAAAATTCACCTATTGATTTTCAAGGGGAATATTTCATTACTGCCATCCATGCACTGTTAATGGCACAAGCCTCAAACCTGGTATGGTTGATCATTGAGTGACTGGGGTTTCAATTTATAAAAAGGGGGTGGAGCCACAAACAGCCTATCAGGTTTGTTTCATTTCAATGCAAATTATTGAGACCAAAGACCGAGAAAGCTCACACGCTTGGTCATTGAGTAATTGAGTAATTGTGTGTTAGGGTTAGAAAACGCCGGGCCATCAGCTAGTCTATTTATAATTTTATCCATAAAATAAGTTTACAAATATTTTTCAAGCAAAATAAATAAATACATAAAATTGGTTGTTTTTGAATCACTTTTTTCTTTGACTCGACCCTGATAAGAGATAAGTCATGAGACAGATAAGGAAAGATAATTCAAGAAATAACTTTGTAAACCAATGCTTATAGTCTCAAATGTCTCAAAAATAATGTCCCCGAGGTAGATATTTTCATAAAAAACAAATTGAATTTACACTCAATGGCATTTTTTCTTCTTGAAAACTGACTTTTTTTGCCCCTAAAAATATAAACCATATAAATCCATGTCCTAGTGATTTAATTGCATTTTGCAAAAATACCTGTTTTTAAGAAAGTTTAATATGGTGCTAAACACCCTCATCACTAGCAATGTGCTTTGCACCATGATAGATAGAATGAGATGCAAAAACAGCGCAGGATATTTGGGCACAGCCGGCGCCACCATAGGCCATAATAGGAATTACAGCTATAGCACACAGTGAGTAATTTGGGTGCCGTCAGAAGATGGAGCACAAATTACTACAAAAACACTGTAATCCGGCCAGCAGAAATAGCTGGAAGCCCAATTACGTATATCCCCACTATCCATGGCGACCTGGAGAGGAATGGAGGCCTGGATGGCCTGGTGGGGGAATAGTAATAAGCACCGCCAGGACTTGTGCAGCAGCAGGGTGAGCCGTTTATCAGCGTTACCCTGATCCCAAATCTCCCAGCTATTATATTCAGATTATCTTATGCTATTTGCATTGATAGAACTGTTTACTTACGCTGTTTACTTATATACTATTTTAACAGGGTGAAAACTTGATGTATGCCACTGTGGACCATTTAAAACAACGTACGCACCAAAAACCAGGAAAGTCACAAGCCTACAACCCAGAGGTAATCTATGCAGTTGTAAGAAGACATCACTATTCTTATTTTTAGGATTCTGAGAAATAATAACTTACCAGTAGTTTGAAAAGACTTTTTTTTTTATTTTTTAGTTGAAGACTACTTGTTTTTTATGTAAACATATTTTTTTTAACTAATTTATATAGCACCAACATCTTCCTTGGTGCTGTACAATGTACAAAAACTTTTCAATAATGGGGAACAAAGCTACTTGAGCAGTTCAACATACTATACAATCAGGACAGCCAGGGATACAGGTACAGATACATACAACTGATTTGTAGTTTGAAAAACAGCCCCGATACTGGTGGATGTTCATCAGATAAAATGCACAGAAACAGGAAACACAAGGTAGAGGTTCCTTGCTCTTTGCAAGCTTACAATCTGGAGGGTAGTGGGTCGGGGACACTGGGGTAATAGACAAAGGGGTTAGCAGATGAGGCAGTGAGGTTTAACTCATAACTAAGCTATAGAATATTACAAGCTTGCTTGTAATGCTACATGAGCAGTTCAACATACTATACAATCAGGACAGCCAGGGATACAGGTACAGATTAGGGATGGTCATAGTCAGCCAACTTCGCTACGCTGGAACTATGCGTAGTTTTCCGCAATTACGCTTCGCAAACTACGGCTACGAAATCAGAAGTTTCGCTACGTTTGCATTTCACAGACTACGCGTTAAAATATGGAAGCTTTGCGTAGTTGCGAAGCGTAGTGTATTCGGACGCTTATGCCCTTATATGGAAAAATTTCCGCAATAATCTGCTAAATATGCGCATGGGTGAGCTAATATATGCGTACTTTCTACCTTGCAATGTGGAATTGTATACGTATAGAAGGCAATGATATTTCTGTGCATGCGCAATGATCCCTATAGACAGTCACCGCACGTGTAGTTGACTTCGCAATACATACGTCAACTATGCGTAGTGGGCGAAGTACTACGACTACGCAAAGTTTTTAAACCTCGTCTATGAACTACGATGCGTAGTTGTGGACTACGACGCGTAGATTCGCACTGGCGTAGTTTACGAGCAACCCTGGTACAGATACATACAACTGATTTGTAGTTTGAAAAACAGCACCAAAAGCTGCGGCGGCTCCGGAACCGCAAGGAGCAGGCGCACAAGTCTGGCTCCCCAGAGGAGTTCAGGGAGGCCAGAAATGTCCTGAAATGTCCTGAAATGTGACCTACGAGCCGCAATGAAGGTCTAATCGGACAAGCTAGGTCAAACTCGCGGGAAGTGTGGAAAGGCCTCAAAGCGGCCACAAATTTCAAACCCCCTCCCCCCAACTTGTGACTCCTAGCACCCAACTGGCCGAAGAACTCAAGGGGCCTGATTCACAAAGCGGTGCAAACTTTTTCGCGGACTTTTGCCGTGATTCGCGCGATCGCGGCAAATTGCGCGCGCAAAAGTCCGTGAAAAAGTTTGCACCGCTTTGTGAATCAGGCCCCATGAGTTCTACTGCAGAAATAAGTTTCTGAACCATTGCTTATAGTCTCAGATGTCGCAAAAATAATGTCCCTGGGGTAGATATTTTCATAAAAACAAATTGAGTTTACACTCAATGACAATTTTCTTTCTTGAAAAGTGTCTTTTTTTCCCCTAAAAAATATAAACCAAATAAAACCATATCCTACTGATTTCATGGCATTTCACAAAAATACCTGGTTTCAAGAAAGTTTAATACGGTGCCAAATACCCTCAACACTAGCATTGTGCTTCCCACCATGATAGACAGGATGAGCTGCAAAAACAGTGCAGGAGATTTGGGCACAGCCGGCGCCACCATAGGCCATAATAGGAATTACAGCTATAGCGCACAGTGAGTAACTTGGATGCCGTCACATGACAGAGCTCAAATTACTACAAAAACACTGTAATTCGGCCGCCAGAAATAGCCAGAAGCCCAATTACGTCTATCCCCACTATCCATGGCGGCCTGGAGGGGAATGGACGCCTGGATGGCCTGGAGGAGGAATAATAATAAGCACCGCCGGGACTTGTATAGCAGCAGGGTAAGCCGTTTATCGGGTTTACCCTGCGCCCAAATCTCCTGGTGACTGTTTCATAGGTAAACAGACAGGAAACCAGAATATTTGGAAAAAGAGGTCAACATTTCTCCTACAGCTATTGACAGCCATTATATGCAGATTATCTTGTGTTTTATGCATTGATAGAACTGTTTACTTATGCTGTTTACTTATATACTATTTTAACAGGGTGAAAACTTGATGTATGCCACTGTGAATCATTCAAAATCACGTACAAACCAAAAAGCGGGAAAGTCACAAGCCCACAACCCAGAGGTAATCTATGCTGCTGTAAGAAGACATCACTGTTCTTATTTTTTGGATTCTGAGAAAGAATAACTTAGTTTAAAAAGACTGTTTTTTTTAAGGCTACCGTATTTTTTGGACCATAAGACTTTTTCTCCTCCAAAAATGAAGGGGAAAAGTCACTGCGTCTAATGGTTCGAATGTAACACTTTTGCCCGGGTATGTGTCCCCTTTCCTGAGTCCCCGGCTGCTGTCCCGTGTCAGCCCTTCTGTCCCGTGTTCCCTCCATGGTCCCTGTGTCTCTAGGGGCATTCCACCATGTAGTGCTTAGGCTGTGGCACCCATGGCCCCCGGGGTAATGTGCGGCTCATGAGAGGGGCAAGTTTTACCTGGACAGAGGGAGAAGCCATCCATGTCCCTCAGCTGCAGCGATCGTATACAGCAATGATAACATCCCGCACCGATAACAGGTCGCACCTATGCGAGAGGGGAGTGAGCGGCAGGGCATCCCAGCTGACCGGCAGGCTGTGGCTTACAGCATAGCGGGGGAATACGGCAGGAATGAGTAGCGATAAACGTCCATCGGAAACCTGCTCGGAGGTCCATGCACGCTGCCATAGCATCTCTCTCATCACTTCCGCTTATGACACTAAACCAGAAGTGACGAGAGAGACGCTATGGCAGCGTGCACGGACCTCCGAGCGGGTTTCCAGGTTATCTGGATGTTCGATCAACACTAGTGGCCATATGTGATGAGAGGACGAGGAACAGACAGGGGTGTCATTTACTGGAGGGCGACAGGATGTCAGGTGCTGGGTGAATAGGGTGTGTGTGTCATATCATATACTGGAGTGGGGGACAGGGGTGTCATGTGCTGGGGGGGGGGGAAGGTGCAGTTTTTACAGGGGAAGGGAGGTCTGATTGGTGGGGGTGGGGGCAGGCACTATTTCAGTGTTTGTCATAAGTGCCATATAACCCAGACACACCACTGCACACAAGACTAAGGACAGGGGACACACAGAACTCAGGACAGGGGACACACAGGACTCAAGACAGAGGATAGGGGACACAAGAGACATGGGACAGATAAGGACAGGAGACAGAGAGGAGCACATATGAGGACACAGGGGGCACAGATACGGACGCAAGGAGACACAAAAGGTACAAGGGGACAGAGGGACATAATAATTGAGGGGGGGGAGGATATACTCAAGATGCCCCTGCACGATGGACGCACCAGGTTTGGTATATTTTTTCCCCTGGTTTTTGTCCTCTAAACCTAGGAGCATCTTATGGTCCGAAAAGGTTTTATGTAAACTTTTTTTTTTTATATAAACATATTTTTTTTATTAATTTATGTAGCACCAACATCTTCCTTGGTGCTGTACAATGTACAAAAGCTTACAATTATGGGGAGCATAGCTACATGAGCAGTTCAACCTACTACAGGTCAGCCAGGAGGACAGGTACAGATACATACAACTGATTTGTAGTTTGAAAAATAGCCCCGATACTGATGGATGTTCATCAGATAAAATGCACAGAAACAGGAAACACAAGGTAGAGGTTCCTTGCTCTTTGCAAGCTTACAATCTGGAGGGTAGTGGGGTCGGGGACACTGGGGTAAAAGGCAAAGGGGTTAGTGAATGAGGTGGTGAGCTTTAACTTATAACTTAGCTATAGAATAGTAAAAGCTTGCTTGAACAGGTGGGTCTTGAAGGTTCATTTGAAGCAAGATGGACAGGCTGTGGGAGAGTGTTGCAAAGTAGAGGTGAGAAGTCCAGGATGCGAGAGTGATAGGATGCTTTCCACAATGGTATTATGCATTGTGCATCAGGCATTAACATCTAGCTTACCCATTTTAAGAAAAACATTCAATTGATGGTTTCACATGGGACATATGTCTCAGCGCACACATGCACATGCACTTTCTACCAAGTGGCAAAAAGGATGAGAGAATAACTCTCTTTTCTTCATACATAGAAGTGACTGAATAAAAATCACTAACATGGATAAAGAAACACCCCATCCTAGAGAATGCTTGTAACCCCAGTCAGGTGTAACTAATCACTTTCTCCATTGCTCACCCAGCCCCAGGTAATAAGAAAAAGGTTCACTGTCCAACTTGACAATGATCTTAAGTTCAAAGTAAAATTCTCTCCTGGACATTCACCACCTGAGGAGTGGGATTTCTTTGGGGACAGGAGCGAGCAGAGGAGGGGGCGGGATTACCTCCTGGAAAGAAGTGAGCAGAGAAGGAAGTGGGATTACTTCCTGGACAGGAGCGAGCGGAGGAGGGAGTGAGATTACTTCCTGGACAGGAGCGAGAAGAGGAGGGGTGGGACTACTTCCATGACAGGAGTGAGCAGAGGAGGGGTGGGATTACTTCCTGGACAGGAGCGAGCAGAGGAGGGGTGGGATTACTTCCTGGAAAGGAGTTAACAGAGGAGGGATGGGATTACTTCCTGGACAGGAGCGAGCAGAGGAGAGGTGGGATTACTTCCTGGACAGGAGCGAGCAGAGCTGCAGAGGAGGGAGTGGGATTTCTTCCTAGACTGGAGCGAGCAGAGGAGGGGGTGGGATTCGTTTCTGGACAGGAATGAACAGAGAAGGAGTGATGGGATTACCTATATTAAAAATCAAGCGAATTGCAGAGTTGTTCGATGCAGTGTAGAGTTATAGGCCATGATTTGCCAATGCTCTTGCCCCACCCCTGATTGTTTAAAATTTCCCATTCTGTCTGATCAATTCCTTCAAACGATTTTTTTTAAATAGATCAAAGGTTGATCGATTTGACATTTTGAGGAATCGATTACCTTTAGATAAATCAAATCTGCAAGGAATCAAATAAGAAAATGAATGATTGTATGGCCCTATAAAGTCATGGAGAGAATCCGAAGACATATTAACAACCGCCGTTTCGGTGGTGATACCTTTAATGCCTAACTGTAAAAGATTTATTTTCAACCTTTAGGGCTGGAACCCACAAGGGCGATTTTTAGAGCATTTTTGGAGCGTTTGAAAACGCTAGCGTTTTGTAAAAACGCTCAGCTACTGTTAATGGATGGGGCAACTTCAACTGGAGCGATTGCGGTTCAGAAAATCGCCAGCGCAGGACATGCAGCATTTTGTTAGCATTTGCGCTTCAATGTAAAGTATATCATCGCTGGCGTAATCGCTCAGCAAAACCTGCACGGAGCGATTTTGCTTTGATTTTGCAAAGTTACTGCACACTGTAACAAAATTAAAATTAATTGAAAGGACCAATCAGACTTTAAAACGCTAATCGCTACACAACCGCTGGCAAATTGATACACTTTTTAAAATCGCTCCCTAACACGCTCATTAAACCGCTTACAAACTGCTCATACAAAATACTAGCGCTTGCGATTAGCGATTGCGTTTTGCAGTGGGTTCCAGACCTCAAAGTTTCTTCTTCAGGCATGGAAACTTCATCTGCCCTTATTTATTAACCCTCCTGGCGGTTTATCAAAATCCGCGAGGGGGCAGCAAAGCCATTTAAATTTTTTTTTAAAAAAATTATGTAGCGAGACAAAGAACGGGATCTCCTGAAGGGCTTCCCCCGTTGCCATGGTGACAGGCAGGATGACGTCATCGACGTCGTAACGTCAAAGGGGACTCCGATCCACCCCACAGCGCTGCCTGGCACTGATTGGCCAGGCAGCGCACGGGGTCTGGGGGTGGGGGGCGGCTGCGGCGCAACGTATAGCGGTGGATTGGTGGGTAGCGGCGGCGATCGGATTGCACACGCAGCTAGCAAAGTGCTAGCTGCGTGTAGCAAAAAAAATTATGCAAATCGGCCCAGCGGGGCCTGAGCTCAGCTCGGGCTTACCGCCAGGAAAGTTAATGATTTTATCCATAAAATAAGTTTACAAATCTTTTTCAAGCAAAATAAATAAATATGGGAAATTAGTTTTTTTTAATCTATTTAACATTGCTTTTTTAGTACTTTTTAATTATGATATTCTCTACAGGTTTATTAAAAATAAGAGGAAAAACAGATACGGCAAGAAAATTCAGAACAAGAGACAAGTTCTTTGACTCAACCCTGATAAGAGATCATGCATGAGACAAGACTGATAAGGAAAGCTAATTCATGAAATAAAAGCAGCCATATACTGGTCGATTGCCACCAGATCGACCAACAGATAGATCCCCCTCTGCTTGAATCTGATCAGAAAGGGATCTAATGGCTGCCCATATACTGCCAACAGATTTTGAATCTATTTCAGCATGCCTGCCTCCTGCTCACCGCCCCCTGCTCCCTTGGCCAGACGCAATACATTATTTGTCCTCCGGCGCGATTCCCTATGTCCCCGCAGTCTCATTTCTTTCAGCGTACTCCATCTTCACTTCACTTCCTGCCCCATCCTGTCACAAGCAGAAAGTTCAAACAGTAGAGCTCCCTCTACTGTGTAAATTTCACTTTCTCACAGGACGGGACAGGAAGTGAAAAGAAGACGTGAGAGACAGGGGAGACCCGGGGACTCCCGCTGGCCGGACAGGTGATGTATTACTGCATCGGTCGTTGCCGTTTTGAAGCCGCCAACGACACGCTTCCAACCTGCCGGTGCTCGAGCAAAATTTTCCACCTGGGCAGCTCGACGGAATCGATAAATTTCGGATGGAAATTGGTCGATCGGTCCACGTTTTGCATTATCGATTTTACAGCAGATTCAATCACAGTGATCAAATTTGCTGTCTCGGCAGGAAATCGCGTTAGTGTATGGGCACCTTAAGTTTATGGACCAATGCTTATAGTCTCAGATGTCGCAAAAATAATGTCTCTGGGGTAGATATTTTCATAAAAACAAATTGAATTTACACTCAACTAGTATTTTCTTTAAAAATCGTTTAGTTTTTTTTTTTCTTGAAAACAGACCTTTTTTCGCTAAAAATATAAACCATATAAACCCCTGTCCTATTGATTGAAAGGGATCCTGAGCATTACATAGAATAAAAAATGTCACTTACCTGGGGCTTCCCTACAGCCCATTGTAGACCGTGAGGTCCCCCGGTGTCCTCCTGGCTCTTTTCCGCCTTCCCTCCGGTGGGTCCCGTTACCAGCGACACCTGGGCTTTTCCTGGATATTGACACATGGTGCCATTACGCCGCCCGCTACGCGTCATCATGGTGGCCGACGTGACAGTCCTGCACATGCTCGGTCTTCTAATTCTAAACCACGCATGCGCAGGGCTGTAACGCCGGCGTGATAATGCGTAGCGGCCGGCGTGATGACACCACGCGTCAAGATCCAGGAAGAGCCGGCCTGACACCTGGAAGCCGAATTACATCATTCCCCATCATCCACGTGGAGCTGGAGGGGGAATAGTAACTAGCGCCGCCGGGACTTGTGCAGCAGCAGGGTGAGCCATTTATTGGCTTTACCCTGTGCCCAAATTTGCTGATGACCATTTTATAGGTAAACAGACAGGAAACCAGAACATTTGGAAAAAGAACTCAACATCTCAACTCCTAAAGCCAGGGGCGTAACAATAGACCCTGCAAGGGACGCCACAGGGGGCCCGTGGGAGGAAAAGTTTGAGAGACTGACAGCTAAGGGCATGGAGAAAAAAAACGTATTCTGCTCTCACAGCATTGTTATATTGACTGCATGTGTCCACCACACAGATAAGGAATCACACACACTTTGGAATTTGTACACTGTCCCTGCTCCCTAGGGTTCGCAAAAAAAAAAAACATCTGTCTCTCACTGCTGCAAAGTTCTAAAGACTTGACAAAGACTTTACAACTTTTTTTCAAAATGTGACTCCTTTGTTTGTAGACTTTTCCTTTTCAGGAAAGGCTTCCTAGATTCTTATCACACCCGCTAATGACTTTATGGGCTCTGAATACTTTTACAACACAATGGAGTGGAGATTGATGTCTGACTGTCACTGCCTCATTGAGAGCTTGTTGTCTCATAAGATCCCGTAATAACAGTATCAATCAGTGACATTCTGAATGTTTTGCCAAAGTTACAATAATACTATATGTTATGTTCAGCATGTCATTGTTGTTCCTCCATGTAGCATGTGCTCTCATGTAGTAAAATAATACGGCTGTGTGTGTATGTACTGGGAACAGGGAGGAACTTGTCGGCTGCAAGGGGCTGGAGGAAGCCCTGAGTAAGTAGATCTAGGGGTAGCATAGATTGCCTGACGTTTCCTTTAAAGGAGAACTGAAGTAAGAGGTATACAGAGGCTGCCATATTTATTTCCGTTTAATCAATACCAGTTGCCTGGCAGCCCTGCTGGTCTATTTCTCTGCAGTAGTATCTGAATAAAACCAGAAACAAGCATGCAGCTAGTCTTGTCAGATCTGACTTTAAAGTCTGAAGCACCTGATCTGCTGCATGCTTGTTCAGGGGCTATGGCTAATAGTATTAGAGGCAGAGGATCAGCAGGGGTGCCAGACAACTGATTTTGCTTAAAAGGAAATAAACATGGCATCCTCCATATACTTCTCTCTTCAATTCTAAGTGTTTTTATCTGCATAGGGAAAACACATTGGTCCTCAGTTTTCCTGTGCAGAAAGCAAGGGGGTGGGGGGGGGCCCCATCCAAAGTTTCGCGGGGGGGGGGGGCATCCAAAGTTTCGCAGGGGGGCCCAGTGAAGTCTAGTTACGCCCCTGCCTAAAGCTATTGACAGCTATTATATACAGATTATCTTATGCTGTGTGCATTGATAGAACTGTTTATTTATGCTGTTTACTTATATGCTATTTTAACAGGGTGAAAACTTGATTTACGTGAACCATTCACCATCAAATACGCACCAAAAAGCGGGAAAGTCACAAGCCGACGACTCAGAGGTCCTTTATGCTGTTGTAAAGAAGACATAGCGGAAGCAGGAAAAAAGTGCGCCAGCAGCTAGTGGCCGAAAAGGGCACCGCCATCGACTCTAATGCAATTATCGTTAATACGTTGAAAAAAGCAGAAAAAAGGGCGCTTGATAAATAGCATTAACAAAATTAGAACATTTACGTTTTTGAAGTATGTTATCATTTTAGAATCTTGCAAACTTATAGTTTTTGTCATGTTATTGTGTTTGTATACTAAAGATTTTATGTTATCAAAGATATTATTTTGTGTATGTGTAAAAGGGTGTTTCTGCAGGGGGAATGGTTAGGTTTAGGGACAAGTAGGGGGGGTGGTTAGGGTTAGGAGCCACTCAGGGGGTGGTTAGGGTTAGGCAACACCAGGGTGTGGTTAGGGTTAGGCACCACCAAGGGGGTCGTTAGGCTTAGGCACCACCAGGGGAGGGTAGCAGGAAAAAAAGGTGACGGCGGCTAGTGGACAAAAAGGGCGCCGCCATAGACTCTAATGCAATTATCGTTAACAAGGTGAAAAAAAAGGAGAAAAAAAGGGCGACCAATAAATATTGTTAACATTAGAACATTTATGTTTTTGAAGTATGTTATTGTTTTAGAAGCTTGCAACAGTATAGTTTTTGTCATATTATTTTGTTTGTATGTACAGATTTTACGTTATCAAAGATATTATCATTTGTATGTGTAAAAGGGTGTTTCTGCAGGGGGAGTGGTTAGGTTTAAGCGCCACCTGGGGGGTGGTTAGGGTTAGGCAACACCGGGGTGGGGGTTAGGGTTAGGCTTCACCAGGGGAGTGGTTAGTTCTAGGCACCACCATGGGAAGGTTCTGTGTGAGAGTAAGGCTGGTTTAAGCTGTATTGTTGAATTACATTACAATTTGTTTAACGTGTTATATTTTTTGTTATCAACTTCCGGCTGTTTAAATAACATATTTATCGTTAACCAATTTTGTTAATGATGTTTATCATTATTGAGACATACAGTAATGGGGAGCATAGATACATGAGCCAGTTCAACATACTATACAATCAGGACAACCAGGGATACAGGTACAGACACATACAATTGGTGTGTAGTTTGAAAAACATCACCAATACTGGTGCATGTTCATCAGATAAAATGCACAGAAACGGGAAACACAAGGTAGAGGCTCCTTGCAGTGTTGCTCAAATCCGAACTTTGGGTGAATCCGGATAGTTCTTATCCAGATTTCACCCAGTTCCCTGTGCGGGCTGGGCGGGGGGGGGGGGGGGGGGGGGGGGGGGGGGGGGACAATCTTACCTCTCTGATGTCTTCTTCGGTGTGTCCCTGTGCGCCTCCCACAATGCGTTCCATGCCTGTCACCTGAGTACAAACACTTCCTCCTTCAACCCGGAAGGAGGAAGTGTTTGTAATCATGTGACCACCTAGTGGAGCGCATCATGGGAGGTGCTGAGGGCCCCCCCGAAGAAGACGTCAGAGAGGTAAGATTTACCCCCCGCCCAGCCCACACAGGTGATTGCCATTAACAGGGTGAAATCCGGATAACAACTATCCGGATTCACCCAAAGTTCGGATTTAAGCGTCTCTGGCTCCTTGCTCTTTGCAAACTTAGGGCCTGATTCACAAAGCGGTGCAAAGTGTTTGCACGCGAGTGAAAACCCCTTTATCACGCCTAAACTCAGTTTAGGCATGATAAGAAGAAACTCGCGTGAATTTTCCGCGCGCAAAATTTTGCGCGCGCAAGCGCGCAGGCGCGCAGCACCCGGCGCTTCGCGCGAAGCTCCCATTAAGCCCTATGGGACTTTGCGCGCGCACATACGCGCGTATGCGCGGTAGCTTCGCGCGAGTTAGAGCACAAAGCGGTGATAACTTTGCTAGTGCAAAGGTTATCACGCCTAAAGTCTTTTAGGCGTGATAACTGAGTTATCACCACTTTGTGAATCAGGCTCTTAGTGTATTTGATGATGTGTAAATTTGGATCTTTCTATATTGGAAAGATCTACAGAGAATTTAAAGAACATATTAAGGAACACACAAGAGATATTGGGGGATGCAATTTCAGAATCTTGAGACACGTGAATTTGATTCACAATGGTAACCCAAGCTTTGTCAAATTTGTGGGTTTGGATAGAATCCATAGACCTGAAAGGGGAGGAGACATCGATAGACAACTTTTACAATTAAAACTACGATGGATATTAACTTTAGACGCTACTAAGGGAAAGGGTCCTAATGATGCTGTTCACTATAGACCTTTCTTACGGTTATGATGTTATCTTTAACATTATTACTTTATTTTATTATGATTTTGATCATTTATATTTTATTATCTCTATTATGTATCTCTTTTTCTCTTTTTTTTCTTCCCTCTTTCTTCCCTCTTTTTCTTTTCTCTATTTTTTCTCCTCTCTTCTTTCTTCTCTTTTTCTTTTTCTTTCTTTTTCTCTCTTTTCCCTCTTCCTTGAGTCCCCTTTCTGGGCACATTTTCTCTCACTAGACTTTGTATGCTGACTTGGATATGATCTTATGGATGGAACTTGTAGTGGGTTCATTCTTTTTTGTTATGGGCTTTTTTTTAAGCCCAAAGTGACATTTCAGCAGATCGTTCTAACTTCGTCCCATGATTATTACAGTTTCTGTATGGAAAGTGCATCAAAGTATAGTATTGGATTAGTAAATTTTTAAAGAGTTAAAAAATTAGACGTTTCTTTAAGATATATGCTTTTTAAAGATGTAGGAAATCCCCCTGCGGCTTCAGATGTCGATGTTGTGGGACACAGACCTATGCTTCCTGTCCACGTCCCACTGTGGAGCGCATGGTGCACACGTCTGCAGGCCCCATGGTTACGTGGGGTGGGACACGTACGCACACAATGCGCAAAACTGGACGTCTTGTCCAATCACTGACGGTGACGCTGATAGGTGGAGACGTAAGGCTGCGTAAAAGCGGCGGTTTTGAAGTTTGCTAAGTCGCCATTACACAAGCCCTTCCCTGAAGAGGCCGTCAATGGATACGGTGAAACTAGTTGCATAACGGGCTTTTTGTTATGCCTTCCAGCTCTATTCTGAGATGAACATTCGGTGCAAGGACCTGGTAACTATGTGCATTGAAATATAGTGTACTGGACTAGTACAAATGACCATGTGCTGCCTTATCATTGGGACACACAATACTCCTTTGCTATGGAGAGCTCTTCAAATGGCTATACACGCTTATTAACCAACTCTATTGCATCTTCATGAGCACTGCTGCATATGAATCCATCCAGGGCCGGGGCTACAATTAAGGCAAGGAGGGCAATTGCCCCAGGCCCCAGAGCCCAGGGGGCCCTCCAAGCCTGTCACATTTCAATCCATATAAATATGTAATTAGTCAGACCGGGCTGCTAGGTACCACGGCCATTGGTGGGGGAAGTAGTGGCAGCCTTGCAGGCAGGTGAAGAAGGAAGGAGCCCCCCTAATGCCCCCCGTCCTGTCCTTATGCATTGCGAGCGGAAGCGACAAACTCACATGTCAGCGCTGCCGGGGACTTCCCCATCACACAGTTCTGTGTCTTCTCTCTGCTGCTCCCTAGTGGCACCTCTCATTACTGCACCACTAGAGGAGTCAGCGAGGAGATACAGAACTGTACAATGGGGAGAAGACTTGCAGAAGTTACTGGCGACGCTGAAAGGTGAGTTATACTGTCACTTCCGCTGCCATTGCTCTGCATATGCGGAGAGGAGGACTACTAAAACAGGAGCATCTGGATTTATATACTGTGGGAGACAATGGGGGGTAGAGCTGGGAGGAGGCTACCTAATCCTTGGGCTATATATAATGGGGGGGGCTACATAATCTTTGGGAGAACATCTGGCTACACTGGGTGGGTTGCTATCTAATCCCTGGGGTCACATCTGGTTATATATACTGGGGGGTTAACTAATCCTTAGGGGGAACATCTTGCTATCTATACTGAGGGGGAGGCTTCCTACGGCAGCGCAGAGATGGAAGCGGCCGCAGGGGTGGTCAGGAGGGCCCCCAAGTTACTTTTACCCCGAGGCCCCATTGGAGCTAGAACCAGCCCTAAATCCATCTATGCATATATCTGCATTTTCGCTTATGTTTTTGGATATTTGCTATGCTATCTTAACCTATTTTGGTTCCTGGACGTAGTTTCTACTGGACATAATAACCGGGACATATGGGCAAATACAATACGTGAGTTTTAATTATGGAGGCATGTATTATTTTAAAACTATAATGGCTGAAAACTGAGAAATAATGAATTTTTCCATTTTTTTCTTATTCTTCCTGTTTAAATGCATTTACAGTAAAGTGGCTCTTAGCAAAATGTACCCCCCAAAGAAAGCCTAATTGGTGGCGGAAAAAACAAGATATAGATCAGTGCATTGTGATAAGTAGTGATAAAGTTATAGGCTAATGAATGGGAGGTGAACATTTCTCACGTGAAAACGACGGAACCTGAATGGGTTAAGAACTGCTTATATCAAAATAAGCCTCTTTGGGGTTGATATGCTTCTGTTGTTGAACAATTAACAAGAGACAAGGGGGAACTGCAATTGGGTTCTGCTCTGTTTCTACAGCAATACAATTGGACTGCTATTTAGGTCCTCTACAACTACAGCTACTGCTGTGCTTTGCTTCCACAGTAACACGCTTGGACTGCTATTGGTTCCGATACAGTCATAACTTCACTAACATCTGTCTGGACTGCAATTGGCTCCCCTTTTATGGATGCTCATCACTAATATACTGCTTGGGAACTATAATAGATGCTATATACTGCTTCCATAGTGGGTGGACTATCCTTATGTATTGTGGATTGCAAGTCCATGACGTGGCCATAATAGCATCATTTTTGTGAACTTTGCCAATTGTTGATTCCAGATCCTTTTTGCACACAGCATAAAAAAGCATTTTTGATCTGGGTTTCAGAGGACCGCAGCCTCTTCCCAGGTGTATATGTCTGTATATGTATGATCTAAGCACCAGGGTGAGCAATTTTTATTGAATTACTGGCTTTTACGCAATTTAATTGTTTTTATATATGTTTTTGAATAATATGTGTTGTATTTTGATTCCTTATCTATATTGGGCTTAATAAAGGTGTTAGATTTGTGTGCACCCAAGAGTCAATCTTTTTCTGTGGTATAACATAAGGTTGGGTTAAGCTGTATTGTTGAATTACATTACAATTTTTTTTACATTTATTTATTTTTTGTTATCAACTTCCGTCTGTTTAAAAACCATTTTTATCATTAACCAATTTAGTTAATGATGTTTATCGTTATTGAGACATACAATAATGGGGAGCATAGATACATGAGTAGTTCAACAACATACTATACAATCAGGACAGCCAGGGACACAGGGACAGATACATACAATTGGTGTGTAGTTTGAAAAACATCACCAATACTGGTGGATGTTCATCAGATAAAATGCACAGAAACGGGAAACACAAGGTAGAGGTTCCTTGCTATTTACATTCTGGAGGGTAGTAGGGCGGGGACACTGGGGTAGTAGAAAAAGAGGTTAGCAGATGAGGCAGTGAACTTATAGAAAATTATAAGCTTGCTTGAACAGGTGTGTCTTGACACACACGGGGGGGGGAGGGTTAGGGTTAGGCACCACCAGGGGGTGGTAGGGTTAGGCACCACCTTAAGGGTTAGGCGCCACCTGGGGGGCGGTTAGGGTTAGGCAACACCGGGGTGGTGATTAGGGTTAGGCTTCACCGGGGGAGTAGTTTGATTTAGGCACCACCAGGGGAGGGTTCTGTAGGAGAGTAAGATTGGGTTAAGCTGTATTGTTGAATTACGTCATGATTTTTAACTGTAATACATTTTCATTATCAACTCCCGTCTTTTTTAAAATTGTATTTATCATTAACCAATTTTGCTAACGATGTTTATCGTTATTGAGATTTCGTTATTCACCGGCGCCATTTCGTTATCCAGCCGGGCCCTTTGTTCCTGGCGCCCTTTTTTTATACATACAGATAGGTAGTAAATAGTGATACAATGCCAAGATCATACACTGGAGTAGTAGTCCCAATAATACAAGTTCACATTACTCTGGGTGGAGTGCACAATCAAGTACGCCCCCTATACACTCTGTGGGATCCTAATATACGGTGATTGCACTTTTACCTTGTGACGATAATGTTTTATCCAGTCATGCATTGATGCAACAATGAACAATTTCACTGTGCAGTTTATTTCCATTTTTGCTACAAAAAGCAGAAACAGGAAGATTACCACATTCTGGTTTATTTATGTCTTTGTGACTAGTCTAGCATGAGTGGGAGAGCTTGGGAAGAAATGAAGAAACTGCCTCTGATCGCAAGTTTTGAAATAATAAAAAAGCTCTACAAAAAATATACACTATATACCATCACCTCACTGCCGCTTGACAAGTCACAAACTTTGTTATAGAGAAAAGCTAATGGGTTAAAGGGATACTCCGAGCCATGATCCCTGTAGCAAATGTTCGCTCCCCCCCCCCCCCCCCCCAATGAAATCATTCACAAGCAAAGCAAAATCTGAGCTGAAAATAAACTTGTCAAATAATGAATTGCGTGTGTAGGAGTAACAGTACATAGAACTTTCCTGCAGTCTCACATTCTTATTTTTAACCACTTGCCGACCAGTGGATTTTACACTGATCGGTGCTGCGTGGGCTCTACAGCCCGCAGCACCGATCAGGAGTCCAGCAGGGCGATCAGACTACCCCCCTTTTTTCCCCACTAGGGGGATGTCCTGCTGGGGGGGTCTGATTGCCGCCGGCCATCTGCGTTTTGCGGGGGGGGGGGCTTCTCAAAGCCCCCCTCCGCAGCCATTTCTGCCCTCACGCTCCTTACCTCCCTCCCTCCCTCTCTCCGTAATGCGCAGGACGGAGTTCCGTCCTGCGCATTGAAGGATAGGCTTCAGCCTATCATATGCCGGCGATCCCCGGCCAATCAGAGGCCGGGGATCGCCGATCTGCCTTACGGCGCTGCTGCGCAGCAGCGCCGTATGATGTAAACAGCGGGGATTTCTTCCCCGCCTGTTTACATTTTGCCGGAGAGCTGCGATCGGCGGCTCTCCGGCTGTTCACGGAGACACCCTCCGTGAACTGACATGGAAAGGCCGCTCGATCGAGCGGCCGTTTCCATGGTAACCCGCAGACGACCAGTTTACGCCAATCGGCGTTAGCTGGTCGTCAAGAGGTTAACTAGCTGGACGCCCAGCGTTGCCTGGGTATGTATTTGGCTGGTGTTGGCTCCACCCACTTTTTTTTAACCCTAACACACAATTACTCAGTTACTCAATGACCTAGTTTGTGAGCTTTGCGGTCTTTGGCATCAATAATTTGCATTGAAATGAAACAAATCTGAATGGCTGTTTGTGGCTCCACCCCCTTTTCTGAATTTGAACCCCAGTCACCCAATGATCAACTGTACCAGGTTTGAGACTTGTGCCATTAACAGTTCAAGAATGGCAGCAATTAAATATTCCCCTTGAAAATCAATAGGTGAATTTTGATTGGCTTGTGTAGTCTCCACCCACTTTTCTAAATAGGAATCCCAGTCACTCAGTTACCAACTGTGCAAGGTCCAACATTGAGACCCCCAAAGTTCATGGGCTTAGTGGAGGAGGATTATTCAGAGGCTTTCCTCACCCATTTTGGGCATTTTTTTTGCCTACAGATACACTTTAAGATAGCAGCAAAGAGTAAAGCAAAAAAAGCAATATGCAGTAAGTGATCCTCCTGTGGGGTTGGTCTGTGAAGACGTTGGTTAAAGGACCACTATTGTCGTAAAATGTTAAATACGTATAAACACATATAAATAAAACGTTTCTTCCAGAGTAACATGAGCTGTACATTTGTTTTCTCCTATGTTGCTGTCACTTACAGTAGTTAGCAAAAATCTGACAGAGCCAACAGGTTTTGGACTAGCCTATTTCCTCATGGGGGATTTTCAGGGTTTTGTTTACTTTCAAAAGCACTTAGTGAATGGCAGTTGCTATTGCAGGAAGGCTGTCCAGCATCATTTTATAAATCCTTTTCAGGGAATGTCTTTATAAAGAATAAAAGCCATGCTGAAAATCCCCCATGGAGAGATGGACTACTTCTCATGCAATCAGGAGAAGCGCCCTAGTGGCGGTGCCTGCTAATGCGTCACTATGCCGCCGGGCGGACAGTGGACGGAGGGAGAAGACGGGCCGCGTAGCTTTCAGGCAGCACGCTGGGACCTTCTACAGCCATGGAATAGGTAAGATGTCCTCTATTTACCTTCCGCTGCGCTTACTCTGTATTACAACCGGCAGCAGTACAGGTAGTCCCGGCTTAAGGACGGATTCAGGTTAAGAACGAGCCAACAGTCCCTATCTCGTTCGTTAACCGAGGACTACCTGTACTGTAGCTAAGTAGTCCACGCTTACCTCCATTCAAGCCATGTGATAGTGCAAGATGGAGTTCTCTTTATTGCTGTTTACAAAAACTCTTAAAAAAAATCTTAGCAGGAAACAACAGTGCTGCATTAATCGGAGGTTCACCTTCCAGCAGGACAACGACCCTAAACATAAAGCTAGGGCAACAATGGAATGGTTTAAAACAAAACATATCCATGTGTTAGAATGGCCCAGTCAAAGTCCAGATCTAAATATAATCGAGTATCTGTGGCAAAATCTCAAAACTACTGTTCACAAACGCTGTCCATCTAATCTGACTGAGCTGGAGATGTTTTGCAAAGAAGAATGGGCAAAGATTTCAGTCTCTAGATGTGCAAAGCTGGTAGAGACATACTCTAAAAGACTGGCAGCTGTAATTGCAGCAAAAAGTGGTTCTACAAAGTATTGACTCAGGGGGCTGAATATATACGCACACCCCACTTTGCAGTTATTGATTTGTAAAAAATGTTTGGAGTCATGTATGATTTTCGTTCCACTTCTCACGTGTACACCACTTTGTGTTGGTCTTTTATGTGGAATTCCAATAAAATGGATTCATGTTTGTGGCAGTAATGTGACAAAATGTGGAAAACTTCAAGGGGGCCGAATACTTTTGCAAGCCACTGTAGCTGTCTGTTCCATCAGCTTGCAAGCAAACAGGAATGAAGCCCGACAAAGGCTATACAGCGGAAAGCTTGCTCAGGCCTCCTGCACACTACATGCGATTTCGATTTTTTTCTGCATTTCTTTTGATAGCATCCAGGGAAAATCAGATTCACAAATAAGATTTGCAGTGTGCAGGGAGCCTCAGTTAGGCTCCCTGCAAACCTGACTTGCAATTCCAATTTTCTCTGGATGCTATCAAAGGAAAAAAGCATAGTAAAAAAACAGCCTGCAGTACCAACTAAAAATCAGAATCGCATGTAAAAATCGATTAAAAATCAGAAAAAATTGATGTTTGAGTTAGTGTATGGTCAGGTGTGCTGTTGGGGGTGTGGCATCATGGAGATGGCCATGCCCCTTGTCTGTAACCCATCCCTGCTCCAGTTAAGGTATGGTAAAGTGTGTAAATGTGGGAGTGGCTATGGGTGCCTCATTCACTCCTGTAGCCAGATAACAGGTAGTCCAGGCAGGCAAAAGACTGTGGCATTCTTCTATAGACTTTATTTCTATGTGAACTGTAGAAAGGAGGTAAGAACACCCCTGAGGCATTCTGATCCTTAATGGAAACTGTATTGAATGTGACATCAATTTACTTTAAGCTGATCAGTTTAACATCTATTTCTAAAATAATAAAAAAAAGATTAGAGTCCCATTTTAAAGATGATCATATTTTGTTTTGGTTGACCACTTCTTCTTTTGTGTTATTCCAAGAACTGACTTTGGTGTAGAAAGTGACAGACTCAGAACACAACTTCCTTATTCGTTATTTTCCATACTGAAAAGAGTTTAATGTTCTCACTCTCGAGTGATCCTTCTTCTATATGTTCTGTTCCGAAAATTTGGCGTAGTTAAATCAGCAATATTCCCTTTAAGGTACTCTGCATCGAAAAAAAGGGCCCCTGGGGAGTTCTTACCTACGGGAGGGAGAAGCCTCTGGTTCCGATTGAGGCTTCCTCCATCCTCCTCAGGGCCCTTTTCCACTAGCGCGTTTGCGCTAGCGGAATCGCAAAATCGCAAACCGCTAGCGATTTTACAATCGCTAGGGTTTGCTAAATAACATAGGAATCGCGGTAGGGTATTTCCACTACCGCGATTCGTTTTTGCCTGAAACGCGATCGCGGCGCGGAGCGATATTTGCCGCGATTTTGCTATGCAGTGCATAGCATAGCAAAATCGCGGCCACAAACGGCGGGAAATGGCCGATAATTTATTACCTTTCGCGATTCAGCAGTCGCTAGTGTTCAGCGTGAACGCTAGCGACTGCTAGTGGAAAAGGGCCCTAAGTCCCACGGTGGTCTCGCTGGGCCCCTCTTAAGCCACAGCCAACAATTTGTCAGGCTATGGCACAGCAGTGCCTGCAATATCTTCCCCGGCTCTAGCGCAGTAGCGGCTCTCGGCTCGGATCAGGCGGAAATACCTGATCCCAGTGGGGCCGGCTTTATGGCCTAGGTGCAAGCCAGTGGTGGTGGGCTGAAATTTTGCATATGTAAAATTTTGCATCAAAATTTGCATTTACGCATCATAATCGTAATGTGAAATTTCAGGGAAAACCGTAATTAATTTCTTATGTAATAGTAATATTTCATAATTTGGCATAATTTCCACGCAATTTTGCGAACTTTTAGCGGTTAATAGCAAAGCCCCCATATATGCTATTGCTACCAAAATTGCTACATATGTTAAGGAGATTATTGGGTATAAGTCAAAGAAAGAATTTTTCAAAAAGACATTGTCGTTTTTGAGAAAATCGATTTGCAAAGAAAAATGCAATTTTTTTTCTTAGTTTAATAACCACTTTTTCTTTTAATTTTAAAATCGATTTTCTCAAAAACGACAAGGTCTTTTTGGAAAATTCTTTTTTTGACTTGTACCCACTATTCTCCTTAACATATGTTGGTGTCACTACCAATTTTGGTGTCACTACCATGTATGGGGGCTTTGCTATTCATTGCCAAATTCGGCACAAAATTACACGATAATTACGCAAAATTTTAGGCGAAATTACGAATCGCTATACGAAGTTAATGAATTTACAAATCGTAATTACGTATAAGCGTAAATGCAAAATTTGACACAGAATTTTGCATAATCGTAATTAGCTGATTACGACCATCACTGGCGCAGGCGCCTTGCCCTGCAGTAGAGCGGATCTGACTGGGATCGGCTATTTCCACCTATTTCGGAGCCGCTACTGCGCCTGCGCTGGAGCTGGAAAGGTAAATATTTACATGACCACTGTTTGGAGTGGCCCAGTGAGACCACCATGGGACAAAGGTGGATGGGGTAGCCTCAATTGGATCAAGAGGCTTCCCCCTCCTGTGGTAAGTACCCCCCCCCCCCCCCCTCCCCCGGTCCTTTTCTTCTATACAGATTTTCTTTAAAGAGAATCTGTACTCTAGAATTCTTACAATAAAAAGCATACCATTCTATTCCTTATGTTCTCCTGTGCCCCTCTGTGCTGTTTCTGCCATCCCTGCTGCAATTCTGGCTTGTAAATAACAGTTTTAGGCAGTGTTTACAAACAAAAGACTGGCTTCTAACCAGAGTATCATAGGCTGAGAACTAGCTTACTGTGTGACTCATGCAGAGCTTGGAGGGGGTATGTAAAGCTTCTGCCAATGGCAAGCAGTGCTGCACATTCCACACATTCCAGCCTCAGCCGGCAGAGGAAAGGAGATATGATTTATTACAGAGACAATGCAAGTAGGAAAGGCTGCAGTAAGACAGACCACACTAGAACAGTAATATGAACTTATAGGACAGAAGAAATAAGGCTCATAATTTTGTTACAGAGTCTCTTTAAAGCGGACCCAAACTCTTGCACAACACACAATTAAAGGTCTTTATTCCACATATTTGACTAAATAAATCTACTTCTCTGTGTTCTGTCTGTGTTTCAAAAGATTAGATGCAAAACAAAAGTGTTTCTTCTTAAAACAAAAGGTATTTGCTATTACTTAGGTTGGAGTGAGCATATGATGTCTCCCACAATGCATCACTGCTGAATATGCAAATCATCTTTTGTTGTCCCTGTAAGCTAAACACACCCCCAGAAGCATACCTATGAATATTCCGCTGGGAGATTTGGGTGCAAGATAAAGCCGATATATATGGCTTACCCTGCTCCTGCACAAGTCCCGGGGGTGTTAATTACTATTCCACCTACAGGTCGCTGTGGATAGTGGGGAATGCTGTAATTCAGCTTCCAGCTATTGCTGGCGGCCAAATTACAGTATTTTAAAAGTAATTTGCGCTCCATCTTATGACGGCATCCAAGTTACTCTCTGACTGCTGCTATAGCCGTAATTATGCCTATGGTGGCGCCAGCTGCGCCCAATTTTCCTGTGCTGTTTTAACAGTGCTCACTCCAGAACTGCTGGAATGCAATGCTGTGTCAGCTAAGCTTGTTAATTGTACAGAGCCACAATAATGCAACATGCATCCAGACTGTTTTGGATTGATTGATCCTCATCAGTGCATGGCATGGATTAATATGGCTCTATGGGGTAAGACTTGAAGCACCCAGAGTTACAGATTACTCCCAGGAGAACAAAATATTAGATCAAAATATTTAATTAGGTCTTATCAGCAGCTGTGTATAAACTGCAGGAGCTCTCCCCATACAGTAAACACTGAAGCTTAACCCTTTCAGAGCCTTCTGCAAAAGGGAAACCTAGATTTACTTCAGGGTTATTGTTTTTTTTTTTTATTTACATAAATTGTAATGAAGTTTTTTTGTTTTGTTTTATATATATTTTTCTTTTTTCTCCCTATAAAGCTTACCATGCTCTGGCTAATCGTTTAGATCAGAGAGGAAGTTCTGAGTTTAGATCCACTTTAAAAGATAAGACACCTAAATATACTATGCTGGCGCTGTGGTGACATCCAATAGAAATGATCACCAAATTTGAGCCTTATTTAGTTAGAAAGTTCTGTTTCCATACGAGACCACATTTTCACAAAAAAATATTGCATGTTTTGCAGGATATGTCCATTATTTGTGATTTTTTTGGAAGATTTGTAATTTTTTTTTCTGCAAACCCCACTGACTTCATTGAATGTAAAAAAATACACACATTTTTGTGATTATTCTTATTTTTCACTAAAAAAACTAAATATGTAAAAGTGCAAACAAACAATAAATATTCATCAGTATATCTAGATCAAGACTACATTTATTATTGCATTACTGATGTGGCCCCACTGAAGAGATCTGAAAATGCCACCTGATGGTGTATTGTTTACAAGCAATTCCTAAACTTGAGTACTCTTCACACTTGTGTATACTGGAAAAATAAAAAAGGAGGACGGGAAGACAACGGGAGCCCAATCTCGTGTATTATCTTACGTGTGATATGGTTGGTGTAAAGAATGATCGTTTATACTCACAAAGCCGGGTTGCACCTGAGGCAACCAATCCAAATCGCATGTGGGGAAGTACCGTCCCCACTCGGCCTTGTGATGTCGTTTTCGTGGTCGCAGCTCCTTACAAAAGTCCACCACCTGCCTAGGTGGTGGTATCCTCTGAGCCCAGGGGAGAGTAATCCAAAGCAACACGATAGGAGGCGCCCTAAGGGATACTAGTCAAGTGATCTGTATACCAATCAAGATATATATCTACTTTTACATTAGAAAAAAAATAATTTATGCCAATTTAACATAGGATAATGAGGAATGATCCTACCTTAATGAGTAGCCACTCTCAGTAAATAGAACAAAATTCTTTAATGGGGCACTTTAAATGATAACGCGTTTCGCGGTACACACACCACTTCATCAGGTCGTGTATTGTGCCTGTAAGTAGATTATCCCGGATTCGGGCGCCCGTAGGATCATTCCTCATTATCCTACGTTGAATTGGCATAAATTATTTATTTTCTAATGTAAAAGTAGATATATATCCTGATTGGTATACAGATCACTTGACTAGTATCTCTTTACACTTGTACAACCACCACTGTGTGTCTGAGAGTTTCCCCTCCACCTCTGTTTCCTGCTACCTCCCACTGCTACATGTTATCTGCCCATAAAAGTATAGATTGCAGATATCCCTTAAGAGCACAGATATCCATGTGTAGCTCTATCATATACAGCCATGAAGTGGAACTAGCAGTGGGAGGAAGTGGGTATAAGATAACCTAGCAGAAATGCTGGTGGAAAGTGGTATATGTGTATGACCTTTGATCATTACACGCACAAAAATAAAAAATGTGCATGGAGCACAAATTAGGGGATCCATATCAAATTTAAACACTCGAAGAATAACACACTTTACAATGGATAACATACAATCCTATACAACATTCAGTGAGAGATTGTTAAGAGAGAAAACAAACATAGTTTTTGCCCTGTGTTGACAGACAATCAGGGCTGGACTTAGGCCATGGCCTAGGGCACCAAAGCAGCAGGCTAAATTGGTGCAGCATTTAAGAGCTTGCAAATGCTGCAATGCATGGAGATCAGACGAGAGCCTGACCGTGGTACTCTGCTACTAGCCACCTGTGCAGGAGCCACCTTGCTCTCTGTGCACGTTGGCGTTGTGGCCGGCAGTTATGGACTTGGGCAGCATTGGAAACAAGCAGAGAAGTGAGTGACACTGATGGCTGCTGTGGTGTGGAGGCGAGGGAGGGCTTAAGGGAGTCATCAGGCTACCTATACGGGAGTGGAAGGGGTCATCAGGATACCTATACTAGAGGGAAAGAGGGGAGGGGTCATCAGGCTACCCATACTGGAGGGAAAGAGGGGAGGGGTCATCTGGCTACCTATACTGCAGGGGGGCGACTGGTGACAGTGGCCTTGGGTGGTAAAGAGTACAAATCCGGCCCTGTTGACAATATGTCTTCCAAAAAAACACTATTAGAGATACCAGTGTCTCTTGCATTGAGTTTTGTGGGTGTGACCAGTGATGTCACTTCCTGAAGGCATTGAACTCCATATTTCAATTACAAACAGTGTTTAAAAGAATTGCTGCAACACAACTTAACCAGCATGCTCTGTATCTGAGAGTACCCATTGATTTCCTCAATGTCCACACAATGCACACCGTGCATTAAACTGGACCCCAAACTTGACCTGGCCCTGGGCTCCATTGCTGCTGCTAAACATATATGAAACCTGAGGCCATGCAAGCAATGCTGCAGCTGAGATTTTTCTAAAACACCCATCTGAGCTCTGTCATTTACTTCAATAAGATACTGACATATGTTCTTGCACGGTTTCCTTCAGCCTTCACAGCTTCTCGTAAAGTGTAATTCAACACATCCATCTAAACAAAGTCTACAAAGTCTTAAGAAATGTTTGGTGTCCCTTGTCTCAGAATTGCTGACGTGTCTCACATCAGTTGTCCACGAGGGAATTATCCATATTATCCTTACAGCGTTGACAAAATGTTAATGTCAAGTAGATAAATCATAGTCTTCCTGTTGTGGAATCATAAATATTCCTCATAAGGGCCCATATGCAATTCACTTTTTCTCCTGAGTTTTCTCCTAGGAGATCATTTTTCATCTTCAATTTAAATTAACTTTTTAGCACTTTGCAATGAAAAAAGTACCAAAAAGCAGGTGAAAAAGTACTGTCACAATTATTTTGAGTATTAGTTTGCTGACTGGTGTTGTAGAAAGCATTTTTTTTTACAAATATCACCTAGGAGAAAACACAGGAGAAAAAGTGAATTGCATATGGTCCAAGATCTCACCGTAATGAAAATATGATTTGAAGAAATCCTGTATCCGGTATACTAGCGATGGACAGTTGAGTAGATGACGTTGGATTCTGGGTGTTTAACGGTGGCGTATAGAACTTGGCTGTCACTGCTTGAGGGGACCTCTTTACTCTTCTTTCCGGCCCCTTGCTGGAGTGGTTCCATCTTCAGACGAGCATAAAGAACCCCATCGGAACTCTGGAATGGAAATATAAACTTACATGGTATATTTTCCACACTGTATTTATTCAGCTTAGATGGTCTATTTAGAAGTGACTTGTTGTGAGCCCTGGGTGATGCCAATAGTACGATAATGTAATATTTCCTACAGTATATTCTACTTTCAGCTGTAATGCCTAACACAACCCCCTGTTTTCTACTTTCCTAACGCTAACCCCCACCATAAGCATTCCCACATCTAAATTGCTAACACTAACCCCCCACCAAAAGCATACACCTTTCTAAATAGCTAACACTAACCCCCCTCCTGAAGAATATTCTCACCTTGACAACTAACACTTTCTTTCTCATCCTGACTATTTCTCAGACTACCTTAACGCGGATCCGAGATAAACTTTTACTCATTGCATAATTGTGTTCCTTTCATATAGTTTATAGGGCATTCCTCAAGCCAAATGCTTTTTTGCTTTTTTTTTTGTTTGTTTTAATATTCTAATTCCCTATACACTAAACAAGCTTCGCCCACAGGTTTTTAGAGTGCCTCGGCATTTTCAGACAGTAGCAAGGGCTTATGGGAGCTCAGTCTGGGCAGGAGGAGGGGGATGTGTTACTAGCCAGAGATTTCAGAGGCAGAGGGGAGGAGGGAGGAGGAGGGGAAATTATGTTTTCACGGGCTGAGTGCTGGAGATGCAGATCAGCTTGCCTGCGTGTAATGTTTACAAACAACATGGCTGCTGTTGTTGTATCACAGGAAGAATTAATCATAAACTGTTGAAGCTTTTTGCAGCTAGATTTGCTGTGTAAACTATCTAAACTTTAGATAAGATATATAGACAAGTTACTTGTTATAGTTAGTTTTTCATCTCGGATCCGCTTTAAAGCCTAAAGGTGGCCACACATGATACAATAAATGATCCAATTTTAAGGCAATTTGATAAAACGATACGATTCACCAAAAGTTGAAAGTTCTTTTTTTCTTTATTTGAGCAAGAAATCTGATCACATTTCCCGTTTGTATTCAATATAAGTTGATTGGGAGTGGTGTATTTTTCTGATGAATTTATATGAAAATTGAATGGTAGATTGTCAATTTATTAATATATACTGTACACCCAAGCAATTTTCTCAGAGTTTTCAACCACTTTTTTTTATAACTGGGGAAAAATTCAACACATGTGTGGGGTACATTGGTGAGTTTTTTTTCAAATGTTACAATCAGAATTTTTTTTAAAAAATTAAGAAATTAAAAATAAAAAAAATTTGCATGGTGCGTAGCCACCTTAACACTATCTTCTTTACACTGACTATTTTTTTCCTATCCTCCCCTACCCTATTCCCTAACACCTAACCATAATAGCGGATTTGCCAGTTACTGTAGTAGAGTGCCGGTGCATAGCTATAAAACAGCCGAATACCAGCAGCCAAATATCAAACACTCAGCTATGGGGGACGTAACAATAGACCCTGCAAGGGATGCAGCCGCAGGGGGGGCCAGAAGCCACAGGTGGCCCTGTGGGATGGGATGAGATTTATTTTCCCTGTCCTGAGAGAATGACAACTAAGGGCACGGAGAGAAAAAACTTTCTGCTTTCTGCATAATTGTTCTAATGACTGCATCTGCTCAGCCACTGATAAGGAAACTGTAGACAAAGATTTGCAAACAGTCCCTATTCAGTGTTCAGCAGGCTCTTGTGTACAGTGCCCATCCCCCAACCTCTCTACCCCTCCCCAAGTGCTCTGTACTGTAGTGATGCTGTATTAGTCAGAGGTGGACAGAGTGAGTGTAATAAAAAGCTGAGGCTGGGAGCGCACTCGTCTGTCAGTTTTCTGTATGCATTTTCTGCACACCACGTGTGTCTGCTGTACGTGTGAAAACATGCACGTTTTATCACCAAAGTTAATGTCATTGATAGCATTGAAACACTGCACACATTGTCTCTGTTTTTATCTGCATGGGGAAAACACATTCAAGTGTGCACTATTCAATTGAATAACATTGGTTCTCAGATTGCCTATGCAGAAAGCGAGGGGGGGGGGGGGGGGGGTATCCAGTATTTTGCGGGGGGACCCAGTGATTTCTAGTTACGCCCCTGGTTATGGCTACTCAGTAGCTGAGTAGCAATGATCAGCATTGCAATAACCAATCATAATACCTGAATACAAAAGCCAATAGCTAAACACTGGTGCCCAAACCAAGCACCTGGGCTCACACAAGCGCAAAAATATTATGTGGTCTATGGCGGGTGCCTGCAGTAGCAGAAGGACTGTGCACTCTGACTCAAATAAACTATTCCATTTAAAGAGACACTGAAGCGAGAATAAATCTCGCTTCAGTGCTTATATTCAGCAGGGACATGTGTGCCCCTGCTAAAACGCCGCTATCCCGCGGCTAAACGGAGGTCCCTGACCCCCCAAATCCCCCACTGCAAAATCTACGACCAACTTGGTCGTAGATTTTGCTGCTGTTGAGGAAGGGCTAACGGCTGCAGCCCTGCCTCTCAGCGCCGTCTATCAGCGGCGCATCACCACCTCTCCCCCGCCCCTCTCAGCGAAGGAAGACTGAGAGGGGCGGGGTAGAGGCGGAGATACGCGCGTGAGGCAGGGCTGCGGCCATTAGCCCTGCCTGAATGTGGAAGCGCTGCCTGGGCACCACGGAGGGGATTGGGGAGTTAAGGGACCCCCGTTCAGCCGCGGGATAGCACTGAAGTGAGATTTATTCTCGCTTCAGTGTCTCTTTAAGAGTACCTGATTTACTTATGGCACGCTAGACATGGTTGTCCCATGATCAGAATAAAAGGGTCAAGGCCATAGATGTCAAACTCAAGGCCTGTGGGTACAATACTGCCTGCCTGACCATTTTATGTGAGAGCTTCAGATGTGCATGACTGTAAACAGTAAAAGAAGAGGAAGTGGAGAGCACCAACTTCTGCTGTATACATGATCACAGCAAACTGAAAGTGACAGCATGGTAGGACATCTGGGGCCTGTACTGTTGGTGTCTGGTGTCCAGTGGGCCATATCCAAACTATGCATACATGCACCCTCCCTGTCTACCATTGTTATTGGTCATCTATAGGTAGGGATTGGGTCTGCAGTTGGAAACAGGGCTGGATTTACCAATAGGCACTGTAGGCATGTGCCTACAGGAGCCTAATGATGATGAGTCTGTTCGCTCTCCCTCCCAAATGCCTCTCTTCCACTTTACTTATGTAGTATCCCGAGCGGAGTGTAAATGAGAGGTTTTACCACCGGGTCTCAGCATTCCACTGACCAGATCTCCCTTCAGTCAGGGGCACATCTAGCTACTTAATACTCACCCACTTTGCAGTTATTTATGTGTAAAAAATGTTTGGAATCACGTATGATTTTCGTTCCACCTCTCACGTGTACACCACTTTGTAGTGGTCTTTCACGTGGAATTCCAATAAAACTGATTCATGTTTGTGGCAGTAATATGACAAAATGTGGAAAACTTCAAGGGGGCCGAATACTTTTGCAAACCACTGTAGATGGCCTTCCTTCACATTTAGAAGAGCAGACCAGTGACAGTGGTTCGGGTTGTAACATTGTCAGATTGAAACTGTTCAGCAATGTTGCATCTCAAAAAACAATTTGGCCAATAACTTGGGGCCCTTTTCCACTAAAACAAAATGTGAATGCAATTGTGATATAGCTGCAATGCAATAATTTTTTTATATGCACTACTCCAATTCCTCTGCTATCATCAGGTGTATGGTGTCGGGAGGAAAGAAAATGGATAGGGTAATGTTTTGAATTCCCTGGATTGCGAAAAATCACACAGTAACATGATTGCTATGCGATTTTCCCTCTGTGCTATACTCAACAAATTGCGTCAAAAATGCAGTGCACTAATTTGGTATTAATATAGTGTTGGCATGTTCCGCATCGCTCCAGAGAGTGTATACAGCGGCAAGAAAAAGTATCTGAACCCTTTGGAATTATAGTGATTTCTGCATAAATTGGTCATTAAATGTGATGTGATCTTCATCTAAGTCACAACAAGAGACAATCAGAGTCTGCTTACACAAATACCACACAAATAATTAAATGTTTCCATGTTTTTATTGAACACACCATGTAAACATTCACCATGCAGGTGGAAAAGGTATGTGAACCCCTAAAGTAATAACATCTCCAAGAGCTAATTGGAGTGTGGTGTCTGCTCGCTGGAGTCCAATAAATGATATGAGAGTGGAGGTGTTGGTTACAGCTGCCCTACACTATAAAAAGCACAAGTTTTGGGTTTGCTTATCCCAAGTAGCTTTGTCTGATGTGAATGATGCCTCGCACAAAAGAGCTCTCAGAAGACCTACGATTAAAAATTGTTGACTTGCATAAAGCTGGAAAGGGTTATAAAAGTATCTACAAGAGCCTTGCAGTTCATTAGTCCACGATAAGACAAATTGTCTATAAATGGGAAAAGTTCAGCACTGCTGCTACTCTCCCTAGGAGTGGCCGTCCTGTAAAGATGACTGCAAAATCACAGCGCATAAGGCTCAAAGAGGTGAAGAAAAATCTTACCGTGTCAGCTAAAGACTTACAAAAGTCTCTGGCATATGTTATAATCTATGTTAGTAAATCTATGATATGTAAAACACTAAACAAGAATGGAGTTCATAGGAGGATACCACAGAGGAAGCCACAGCTGTCCCCAAAAAAAACAAAACAAAAAAAAACCCTCACATACACACACACACATATCACATACCTTTTCCATCTGCACTGTGAATGTTTACATGGTATGTTCAATAAAAACATGGGTAACATTTAATTATGTGTTTGGTATTAGCTTAAGCAGATTTCAATTGTCTATTGTTGGGACTTAGATGAAGATCAGATTATATTTTATGATCAATTTGTGCAGAAATGGCATTTTTTTTATGTCAAATTCAAATAATTAACATGGAGGGTGAGGGACATTTACCCAGTGCATGGCATTAGTCACTTTAATTCCCGTTTTGACACAAGATCACTAGTGATAGCTTACAAGGCAGATTCACCATTCTTACCTCTTGACCAACAGTGGAGTCTTCGGGTTGGATATCTGGCATTGGCACTGTAAGAATGAGAAGGTTCATTAATTAACAAAATGAAAATGGTTTGTGAGGAGAGCGGAGACAGAGCTGGAAAGAGAAGAGGAAAAGAGATGAAATAGAGATTGGGGCAATTTAAAGTCCAGGGAGGGAAATGGAGAGGAGGAAAAGTTGGGAAAGAGAAGAGAGGTGAAGTTGGGAAAGGAGAAAGGCAGGAGAAGGAAATGGAAAAGAAGGAGGAATGCAGGAGAGTGAGAGATGGAGAAGAAAGAGGAAGGCAAGAGAGAGAGATAAAAACGGAGGAAAGCAGGAGAGACAGATGGAAAAAGAGGAGGAAACAGGAGAGGGAGGTGGAAAAGAAGGAGGACGGCAGGAGAGGGAGATGGGAGAAGGGAGATTCAGATTTTGCGGAATTGAAAATTCTGAATTTCCGATTGGAACTCAGAAATTGGAAAACTGAACTCGGAAATCGGATTTCTGCAGAAATACTGCATTACTGCAATTCGGTCATTTTAGCCCAATCACAGAACTCAAAATCAATGGACTAATGCAGAGTCAACTGGGAAGTATTTGGCCAGTCGGAGAATGCAAAAAAAAACACTACTCGGAAATTGGAAATCCAAACTTGGAAGCCGATCGGAATCCGATCAGAAATCCATGGAATCGGTAATCGGCATTGGCGGAAATCAGAATTTCTGCAGAATCAGAAATCAACATTTCCAACCATCCCTAGATGGAAGAGAAGGAGGAAGGCAGGAGAAGGCAAGGTGAAAAGAAAGAGTATGGCACGAGAGAGAGATGGAAAAGAAGGAGGAAGGCAGGAGAGAGAGAGAGATGAAAAAAAGGAAAGGCATAAGAGAGAGATGGAAAAGAAGAAGGAAAGTAGGAGAGATGAAAAGGAGGAAGGCAGGAGAGAGAGATAGAAGAGAAGGAGGAAGGCAGGAGAGAGAGATAGAAGAGAAGGAGGAAGGCAGGAGAGAGAGATAGAAGAGAAGGAGGAAGACAGAGGAAATGGAGAAGAGGGAGGAAAAGATGAGAGGGAAACAGAGAAGAAGAAAGCAAAACCAAATGTAAAGTTTATACGCTTAATGTCATCTCTTGTTTAGTGATGGTCTTGTCTATGAGAACTAATAGATAAGCATGTGATCAGTTTGATTAGGTAATAGATAAGTATATTTCTGATTTTCTAGGCAAGATCATGTGCTAAAGTAGGATGTGATCACCGCAAGTCAGAGCTTTGCAAATCTATTAGCTTATCACAAGAATCACATGCTTCTCCATAAGTTCTCCTAGACATCACCATCAGTACGTCCGTTGTTCTGACTTTAACCTACACATGTAGCAACCCCCGCTTCCATGTATGGCAACCACACTTTCTCAAATGCAACCTCCCCTGAATGAGCTGGAACTCTCCTCTTCCACATATGGTGCCCATTCCATCGGCCTTCCATGAACATTTGCTCCCCTTCCCATGTGTTATCTTCCTATTCCATTTCCATCCCATGTCTCTCATACAAACCCATAAAGCATTCCCACTAGGCTCTCACTCATGCTGTCGGGTGTGGAGAGGACAAAAAGAGAGAGGAGAAGAAAGGAGAGAAGAGGAGAAGGAGAGAAGATGAGTGAAGGCAGAAAAGGATAATAGAAGATATAAAGTTGAAAAAAAATGTTCTTGTACCATTTTCACATTTTCCTTGGGGTAATGAAGCACTGCCAGACGTTATAGAACTTGGATCTCTCCTAAGAAATTAAAACATTTCATTTAAAACATTTCATTTAAAAGATCCAAACTGGGACAAGAAACATTGCTTTGTTTGCATATCAAATTTGGAAATATAAAAGAATTATAAAATGGTGCTCAGACATGCATAAATTATCCTATTGACAATCTATCCTCCTCTTGTCGCCCTAACCTAAATAAAATTAAAAACATCTTCAGCAGCCGTCTATTTTCTCACAGAACACTACTGTACTTTTTGCGCATAGTCTACTTATCTCATGTCTAGACTACTGCAACTCTGTTCTGTGGCCTCCCCACTAACTGTTTGGCCCTATTACAGTACAACATGAATTCTGCTGTATGACTCACTCTCCTCTCCTCCTGCTTCTCCAGCCCAATCCCCCTCTGTCAGTCTCTTCACTGGCTGCCACTGTCAGTTACACAAAGCAAACAAGCATTCAAAATCCTGACTCTCACCTACAAAGTACTTTAAAGTACAAGTACTTTACAACCTAGCTCAAAAGTACTTTAATAACCCTCCCTCCCGTCGGCAGACTCTGACATCGATCGGCTGTCATAGGCTTCAGACAATGAGAGCTGATTGCTCTCCTGTGTCCCGGGGGCATTAGGCAGTCCTGGGGTGCTGCCGCGGCAACGCCCATCGGTGTGACGTGGTCAGCTAGTAGTTAAATAGAGGCAAAACTTGAAAAATGTGATTATCCAAGCCCATTTATTTTAGTAATTCAACTTAAAGGGACTCAGAGCAACTCTCATGGGTATGCCTTTAAGCATACCCAAGAACAATTGAGTGTGTCAGCACTCTTACCAGCCACTTGGTATATCCAAAATCCCCCTAATATTGCCAATATAAAATTCATGGGGCCAGACAACTTCCAACAAAGTCATGCTATGACCCCTCTGGAGGAGCCTCTTACAATGGCCATGCGTGTCACTTCCTCTTCCTGCTTCATTCAGTAATGCACTTCTCTAACAGAGAAGACGTGTGACCCAGAAGTTATAACATAGCCAAGATGGTAGCCACAATTTTTAAATTGAAATCAAACGAAAACCATGTAGAACGGCGATTCAGACATCAAATGAAAGAGGAGATCACAAGCTACAGAAAGGTATGCATCTTTAAGTACTTTGCAGTACTGGTCGGAGTCTCTTTAAAAGGTGAAACTTATACATGAAATATGAACCCTTTTGCAGGTGTTTTGGATTACTTAGATTACTTACTTACTTTTGAATTTCACTTGTAAACTTCAAGATACCAACCTACACACAAACTCCCCTCTTCCAACAATTCTGTCTTCCTCCCTGGTCACCTCTTCTCACTCCCACCTACAAGACTTCTCTTGATCCTCTCCCCTCCTCTAGAAAACTCAACCTCAACACATTGCCACTCTCCCACACTTACCCATTTTAGGCGCAACTGAAAACTCTCCTCTTCAGGCAAGCCTTGTCTATTCTCTGTCTTAGGACATCCTGGCAACTGACCACCATTTTACCGTCTCATAAACAGCTTCCCTTCACCTATTGCACTATCCCTTACCCTTTAGGTAGGGCTCTCTTCCCCTGCCTTTGCCTTTTAATGCTGCCTTTTAATGCTGCGTAATATGTGTGTGCGTATCTTCCACTATTATGTAAAAATCTGTAATTGATTTTTTCACTGCGGTATAAGATGTAACTTGTATAAACTGTAATTCACCACTGTCTTGTACTGTTAACTGTTGTATTGTTTAAATTGTATTGTTACAGTACATCTTGTAATCTATTATACAGCACCACGGAAGATGGTGTCACTATATAAAATAATAATAATAATAATAATACATAAGCAGAAAAAGGCTGGCACCACCCGAAGTAGAAAAGTAAAAATTGACTCTTTATTAATCAGTCATTAAAATGACAGCATGGTCAAAGATAGGCTCTAGCGGCCACAGCTAGTGTTGGGCGAACACCTAGACGTTCGGGTTCGCGAACGTTCGCCGAACATCGCCGCGATGTTCGGGTGTTCGCGCCGAACTCCGAACATAATAGAAGTCAATGGGGACCCGAACTTTCGTGCTTTGTAAAGCTTCCTTACATGCTACATACCCCAAATTTGCAGGGTATGTGCACCTTGGGAGTGGGTACGAGAGGAAAAAAAATATTTGAAAAAGAGCTTATAGTTTTTGAGAAAATTGATTGTAAAGTTTCAAAGGAAAAACTGTCTTTTAAATGTGGAAAATGTCATGTTTCTTTGCACAGGTAACATGCTTTTTGTCGCCATGCAGTCATAAATGTAATACAGAGAAGAGGTTACAGGAAAAGGGACCGGTAACGCTAACCCAGCACAAGCAGCAGAACACGTGATAGAACAGGAGGAGGCGCAGGAGGAGAAGGCCACGCTTTGAGACACAACAACCCAGGCCTTGCATGAGGACAAATAGCGTGCGGATATAGCAATGCTTTTTGCCGCCATGCAGTCATAAATGTAATAAAGATGAGAGGTTCAATAAACAGGGACCGGCAACGCTAACCCAGCAGCAGCAGCAGCAGCACACGTGATGGAACAGGAGGAGGCGCAGGAGGAGAAGGCCACGCTTTTTGAGACACAACATCCCAGGCCTTGCATGAGGACAAATAGCGTGCGGATATAGCAATGCTTTTTGCCGCCATGCAGTCATAAATGTAATAAAGATGAGAGGTTCAATAAACAGGGACCGGCAACGCTAACCCAGCAGCAGCAGCAGCAGCACACGTGATGGAACAGGAGGAGGCGCAGGAGGAGAAGGCCACGCTTTTTGAGACACAACATCCCAGGCCTTGCATGAGGACAAATAGCGTGCGGATATAGCAATGCTTTTTGCCGCCATGCAGTCATAAATGTAATAAAGATGAGAGGTTCAATAAACAGGGACCGGCAACGCTAACCCAGCAGCAGCAGCAGCAGCACACGTGATGGAACAGGAGGAGGCGCAGGAGGAGAAGGCCACGCTTTTTGAGACACAACATCCCAGGCCTTGCATGAGGACAAATAGCGTGCGGATATAGCAATGCTTTTTGCCGCCATGCAGTCATAAATGTAATAAAGATGAGAGGTTCAATAAACAGGGACCGGCAACGATAACCCAGCAGCAGCAGCAGCAGCAGCAGCAGCAGCAGCAGCACACGTGATGGAACAGGAGGAGGCGCAGGAGGAGAAGGCCACGCTTTTTGAGACACAACATCCCAGGCCTTTCATGAGGACAAATAGCGTGCGAATATAGCAATGCTTTTTGCCGCCATGCAGTCATAAATGTAATAAAGATGACAGGTTCAATAAACAGGGACCGGCAACGCTAACCCAGCAGCAGCAGCAGCAGCACACGTGATGGAACAGGAGGAGGCGCAGGAGGAGAAGGCCACGCTTTTTGAGACACAACATACCAGGCCTTGCATGAGGACAAATAGCGTGCGGATATAGCAATGCTTTTTGCCGCCATGCAGTCATAAATGTAATAAAGATGAGAGGTTCAATTAACAGGGACCGGCAACGCTAACCCAGCAGCAGCAACACACGTGATGGAACAGGAGGAGGCGCAGGAGGAGAAGTCCACGCTTTTTGAGACACAACATCCCAGGCCTTGCATGAGGACAAATAGCGTGCGGATATAGCAATGCTTTTTGCCGCCATGCAGTCATAAATGTAATAAAGATGAGAGGTTCAATAAACAGGGACCGGCAACGCTAACCCACCAGCAGCAGCAGCAGCACACGTGATGGAACAGGAGGAGGCGCAGGAGGAGAAGGCCACGCTTTTTGAGACACAACATCCCAGGCCTTGCATGAGGACAAATGGCGTGCGGATATAGCAATGCTTTTTGCCGCCATGCAGTCATAAATGTAATACAGATGAGAGGTTCAATAAACAGGGACCGGCAACGCTAACCCAGCAGCAGCACACGTGATGGAACAGGAGGAGGCGCAGGAGGAGAAGGCCACGCTTTCAGACACAACAACCCAGGCCTTGCATGAGGACAAGAAGCGTGTGGATAGCATGCTTTTTACCGCCATGCAGTCATAAATGTAATAAAGATAAGAGGTTCCATAAACAGGGACCGGCAACGCTAACCCAGCAGCAGCACACGTGATGGAACAGGAGGAGGCGCAGGAGGAGAAGGCCACGCTTTAAGACACAACAACCCAGGCCTTGCATGAGGACAAGAAGCGTGCGGATAGCATGCTTTTTGCCGCCATGCAGTCATAAATGTAATAAAGATAAGAGGTTCCATAAACAGGGACCGACAACGCTAACCCAGCAGCAGCACACGTGATGGAACAGGAGGAGGTGCAGGAGGAGAAGGCCACGCTTTCAGACACAACAACCCAGGCCTTGCATGAGGACAAGAAGCGTGCGGATAGCATGCTTTTTGCGGCCATGCAGTCATAAATGTAATACAGATAAGAGGTTCAATAAACAGGGACCGGAAACGCTAACCCATCACAGATGGTCATTGTTCATGTTACTTGGTTGGGGTCCAGGAGTGTTGCATAGTCGTTTCCAATCCAGGATTGATTCATTTTAATTTGAGTCAGACGGTCTGCATTTTCTGTGGAGAGGCAGATACGCCGATCTGTGACGATGCCTCCGGCAGCACTGAAACAGCGTTCCGACATAACACTGGCTGCCGGGCAAGCCAGCACCTCTATTGCGTACATTGCCAGTTCGTGCCAGGTGTCTAGCTTCGATACCCAATAGTTGAAGGGTGCAGATGGATTGTTCAACACAGCTACGCCATCTGACATGTAGTCCTTGACCATCTTCTCCAGGCGATCAGTGTTGGAGGTAAATCTGCACGCTTGCTGTTCTGTGGGCTGCCGCTGCATGGGTGTCAGAAAATGTTCCCACTCCAAGGACACTGCCGATACCATTCCCTTTTGGGCACTAGCTGCGGCTTGTGTTGTTTGCTGCCCTCCTGGTCGTCCTGGGTTTGCGGAAGTCAGTCTGTCGGCGTACAACTGGCTAGAGGAGGGGGAGGATGTCAATCTCCTTTCTAAAGTCTCCACAAGGGCCTGCTGGTATTCTTCCATTTTGACCTGTCTGACTCTTTCTTCAAGCAGTTTTGGAACATTGTGTTTGTACCGTGGATCCAGAAGGGTATAAACCCAGTAATTGGTGTTGTCCAGAATGCGCACAATGCGTGGGTCGCGTTCAATGCAGTCTAGCATGAATTGAGCCATGTGTGCCAGAGTCCTGCCAGAATCCTCATCATCCTCTTGTGAGCGTTGTGATAGTTGTTGTGCATCATAGTCGTCACCTTCTTCCTGGTCTGCTTCTGCTGACCATTCGCGCTGAATTGTGGAAGTCCAACGTGCACCGCTCTGGCCCTCGTCAGTGGTGGCAGGAAATTCCTGCTCCAACTCCAGCTGTTCCTCCTCCTCTTCTTCGTCATAGCTGCTGGGGCCAGCATTTCCTGAGGCGGATGGCCTGATGTTGGTACCATCACGCTGATTGTTTTCTCCTTCAGATTCCCCCAGTTGCATCATGACAGCTGTTTCCTTGATTTTCAACATTGACCTCTTCAGTAAACACAGCAGTGGTATGGTAATGCTGACTGAAGAGTTGTCACTGCTCACAAGCAACGTGGATTGCTCAAAATTTTGGAGGACTTGGCAGAGGTCCAACATGTTGGCCCAATCGGATCCACAGAAGCTTGGCAGCTGTCCGGATGCACCTCGGTACTGCGCCGTCATGTACTGGACCACTGCACTCTTCTGCTCACAAAAGCGGGCTAGCATGTGCAGCGTAGAATTCCAGCGCGTAGGGACATCACACAGCAAGCGATGGTGGGGGAGATTGAAGCGCTCCTGCATCTTGGCGAGTGCCCCTGAAGCAGTACTGGAATTTCTACAATGTTTGGCCACTCGTCGCACCTTCAACAGAAGATCGGCCACGCCTGGATATGTCCTCAGGAACTGCTGAACTACTAGGTTCATCACGTGCGCCAAGCAAGGGATGTGTGTCAGCTTAGCCAACCTTAAAGCGCGAATGAGATTACTCCCATTATCACACACAACCATGCCCGGTTTCAGGTCCAGCGGTGCCAGCCACAAATCCGTCTGTTCCTTTGTTCCCCTCCAAATTTCCTCCCGTGTGCTGCTTATCCCCAAGGCAGATCAGCTTCAGCAAAGCTTGCTGACGCATGCCAACAGCTGTGCTGCACTGCTTCCACGATCCTACTGCTGCTGGGTTAGCGTTTCCGGATGAGGTACAGCTTTGAGATGCGTTGGAGGAAAAGGAGTCAGAGAGGTAGGTGCTGCTGTTGTTATCCAGTGGGAGGGACGGCGGTGCAGCTGTTTGCGGCGTGGGCAACACCCGCGCCGTAGCAGGTGAGGAATCGCTGCCAGGCTCCACAAGGTTCACCCAGTGCGCGGTAAGGGAGATGTATCGACCCTGGCCGAACGCACTCGTCCAGGTGTCAGTGGTGAGGTGAATCTTGCAGGCAACGGCATTCTTCAAGCTTCGGGTTATTTTGCTGACCACGTGCTCATGCAACTCAGGCACTGCAGAGCACGCAAAGTGGTAGCGGCTGGGAACCACGTAACGTGGGATGGCCACTGACATCATGCCCTTGAAGCTGTTTGTCTCCACCACTCGATATGGCAGCATTTCGCAGGCCAGAAGCTTGGCTATGCTGGCTGTTACTGCCACGGCCCGGGGGTCATTTGCTGGCAATTTCCTCTTGCGCTCAAACATCTCCGAGACAGACAACTGAACCGTAGGGCTGCACACTGAAGGGCTGTTGGTTGTTGTGTTTAATGAACACTGGGAGACCTCAAGAGCACTACTCCGGAAAGTGACAGTGTCAGCGTCGTCTGATGTTTGTGAATGTTGTGAACCACGCAATGGCTGGGCTACTGCTGCTGCTGAGGCGGGTCTGGTGGTGAGTCTGGTGACCCCAAGGGAGGCAGTGTTGCTGGTACCCTGTCCTGCCGCGTTTGCCCACAGAGTGGGATGTTTGGATACCATGTGGCGGCTCATGCTGGTGGTGGAGAGGTTGTTAATACTTTTCCCCCTGCTCAGGCGGGTCTTGCACACCTTGCAAATCGCCATAGTACCATCCTCAGTGCAGTCTTCAAAGAAAGCCCAGACTTTGGAGCACCTGCCTTGCTGGCGATTTCTGTTTGCGCCTCTTTTGCCTCTCACTTGAACTTCCACGCTTGTGGTGCCTGAAATTGCACGCCGCCTACCTTGTGGCACAAGGCGAACTCGTGCAGCAGTGGGTTCTTCAACAGACTCATCTGTGCTGCTGCTACGACGGCGATGTTCTCATTCACAAACAAAATCTGGGTCTATGTCCACATTGCCCATACCCTCCTCTTCCATCTCCTGAAACTCGTCATATGTCATTGTGGGGGGCCGCCGCCGTGGAGTAGAGCTCCCCAGAACAACCTCTGCGCAGCTCACTCCAACGTCGTCTTCCAGATCTTGTCGGCCGACCTCCTGCAATTGCAACCCCTCCTGCCCAACTTGCTCTGGGATTTGGGTTTCCGAGTCCTCCTCGGACTCGCCTTGTATTTCAGTGCGCGGTGCATTTCCCACAGTTAATGGTTGTGAATCCGGGCACAACATTTCTGGCTGTTCCTCCATTGACCTTTGAAAGGTGGAAGTTTGTTGGGCTGGGAATAGCTCCTGTGAATACCCCATTGTCTCCTGAGGTAATTCATCGGACTGGTTATCTGGCAGTTGTGTGCGTGGTGTCGCTGCCGGTTGTGTCAGCTTTGTGCCCACTGGCTCCTTGTAACTGGCTGAGGACTCGGACCTCGTGCGTGATGTGCTGGTGCTGCTTAACCCACTGCTGGATGCTTGAGAGGTCACCCAAGTAATTATCTGGTCCTGTTCTTTTGGATTTGTGAGGGTTGTTGTCCTGGACAACATGGGCGATATTGAGTGGGTTTTCTTGGGTGCTCCCCTGTGGCCTGTACATGAACCGTCAGGGGAAACACCTCTTCCCTTGCCCCTCCCTCTTTCACCGGATTTCTTCCTCATTTCACTTATCCTTAAAGTACACGCTGACTGGCAGCAGTACAGTGGCAGTACAGAAATGCTATACAGTGGTTGGTGAGCGGTGTACCGCTATTCCCAGCAGCGACACAGAGCACAATGCTATACAGTGGTGGGTGAGCGGTGTACCACTATTCCTAGCAGCGACACAGAGCACAATGCTATACAGTGGCGGGTGAGCGGTGTACTACTGTTCCCAGCAGACACAGAGTGGCAGTAAACACAATAATGCTATATAGTGCTGGGTGAGCGGTGTACACAGAGTGGCAGTAAACACAATGCTATATAGTGTGGCTGAGCGAGCGGTGTACTACTGTTCCCAGCAGACACAGAGTGGCAGTAAACACAATAATGCTATATAGTGCTGGGTGAGCGGTGTACACAGAGTGGCAGTAAACACAATGCTATATAGTGTGGCTGAGCGAGCGGTGTACTACTGTTCCCAGCAGACACAGAGTGGCAGTAAACACAATGCTATATAGTGTGGCTGAGCGAGGTACACAGAGTGGCAGTAAACACAATGCTATATAATGTGGCTGAGCGAGCAGTGTACTACTGTTCCCAGCAGACACAGAGCGGCAGTAAACACAATGCTATATAGTGTGGCTGAGCGAGGTACACAGAGTGGCAGTAAACACAATGCTATATAGTGTGGCTGAGCGAGCGGTGTACTACTGTTCCCAGCAGACACAAAGTGGCAGTAAACACAATGCTATATAGTGCTGGGTGAGCGGTGTACACAGAGTGGCAGTAAACACAATGCTATATAGTGTGGCTGAGCGAGGTACACAGAGTGCCAGTAAACACATGGCTATATAGTGTGGCTGAACGAGGTACATAGAGTGGCAGTAAACACAATGCTATATAGTGTGGCTGAGCGAGCGGTGTACTACTGTTCCCAGCAGACACACAGTGGCAGTAAACACAATAATGCTATATAGTGCTGGGTGAGTGGTGTACACAGAGTGGCAGTAAACACAATGCTATATAGTGTGGCTGAGCGAGCGGTGTACTACTGTTCCCAGCAGACACAGAGTGGCAAGAAACACAATGCTATATAGTGTGGCTGAGCGAGGTACACAGAGTGGCAGTAAACACAATGCTATATAGTGTGGCTGAGCGAGCAGTGTACTACTGTTCCCAGCAGACACAGAGTGGCAGTAAACACAATGCTATATAGTGTGGCTGAGCGAGGTACACAGAGTGGCAGTAAACACAATGCTATATAGTGTGGCTGAGCGAACGGTGTACTACTGTTCCCAGCAGACACAAAGTGGCAGTAAACACAATGCTATATAGTGCTGGGTGAGCGGTGTACACAGAGTGGCAGTAAACACAATGCTATATAGTGTGGCTGAGCGAGCAGTGTACTACTATTCCCAGCAGACACAGAGTGGCAGTAAACACAATGCTATATAGTGTGGCTGAGCGAAGTACACAGAGTGCCAGTAAACACAATGCTATATAGTGTGGCTGAGCGAGGTACACAGAGTGGCAGTAAACACATGGCTATATAGTGTGGCTGAGCGAGCGGTGTACTACTGTTCCCAGCAGACACAAAGTGGCAGTAAACACAATGCTATATAGTGCTGGGTGAGCGGTGTACACAGAGTGGCAGTAAACACAATGCTATATAGTGTGGCTGAGTGAGCAGTGTACTACTGTTCCCAGCAGACACAGAGTGGCAGTAAACACAATGCTATATAGTGTGGCTGAGCGAGGTACACAGAGTGGCAGTAAACACAATGCTATATAGTGTGGCTGAGTGAGCAGTGTACTACTGTTCCCAGCAGACACAGAGTGGCAGTAAACACAATGCTATATAGTGTGGCTGAGCGAGGTACACAGAGTGGCAGTAAACACAATGCTATATAGTGGGGCTGAGCGAGCGGTGTAGTACTGTTCCAGGCAGACACAGAGTGGCAGTAAACACAATGTTATATAGTGTGGCTGAGCGAGGTACACAGAGTGGCAGTAAACACAATGCTATATAGTGTGGCTGAGCGAGCAGTGTACTACTGTTCCCAGCAGACACAGAGTGGCAGTAAACACAATGCTATATAGTGTGGCTGAGCGAGGTACACAGAGTGGCAGTAAACACAATGCTATATAGTGTGGCTGAGCGAGCAGTGTACTACTGTTCCCAGCAGACACAGAGTGGCAGTAAACACAATGCTATATAGTGTGACTGAGCGAGGTACACAGAGTGGCAGTAAACACAATGCTATATAGTGTGGCTGAGCGAGCAGTGTACTACTGTTCCCAGCAGACACAGAGTGGCAGTAAACACAATGCTATATAGTGTGGCTGAGCGAGGTACACAGAGTGGCAGTAAACACAATGCTATATAGTGTGGCTGAGCGAGCGGTGTACTACTATTCCCAGCAGACACAGAGTGGCAGTAAACACAATGCTATATAGTGTGGCTGAGCGAGGTATACAGAGTGGCAGTAAACACAATGCTATATAGTGTGGCTGAGCGAGCAGTGTACTACTATTCCCAGCAGACACAGAGTGGCAGTAAACACAATGCTATATAGTGTGGCTGAGCGAGGTACACAGAGTGGCAGTAAACACAATGCTATATAGTGTGGCTGAGCGAGCAGTGTACTACTGTTCCCAGCAGACACAGAGTGGCAGTAAACACAATGCTATATAGTGTGGCTGAGCGAGGTACACAGAGTGGCAGTAAACACAATGCTATATAGTGTGGCTGAGCGAGCGGTGTACTACTATTCCCAGCAGCGACACAATGACCAGGGGACCCTGGCTAGCGTGGCTGGAGCGCGAACTACCCTGCCTGCTTACCCAAAGCTAAACCCACAGACAAATGGCGGAGATATGACGTGGTTCGGGTATTTATTTACCCGAACCACGTGACAGTTCGGCCATTTAGAGCGCGTTCGGGTCCGAACCACATGACCCGTTCGGCCAATCACAGCGCTAGCCGAATGTTCGGGGAACGTTCGGCCATGCGCTCTTAGTTCGGCCATGTGGCCGAACGGTTTGGCCGAACACCATCAGGTGTTCGGACGAACTCGAACATCACCCGAACAGGGTGATGTTCTGCAGAACCCGAACAGTGGCGAACACTGTTCGCCCAACACTAGCCACAGCCCGCTGTTTCGAGCTGCTATAGCTCTTTTTCAAGCCGTTCAGCCCATATGACCATGCTGTCATTTTAATGACTGATTAATAAAGAGCTTATTTTTACTTTTCTACTTCGGATGGTGCCAGCCTTTTTCTGCTTACGATTTTTGAAGATTCTGAGGATACAGGAACCCAAGGCTTGGGCACACATCAGTTCCTTCCTATGAATGTGTGCTCCTCCAACTTCTATTTTTAATAATAATGCATAAAAATAACAACAAAACCAATAATAATAATATATAACATTAATGTATTTACCTTGTGTTGCCTTCACAAATTATACCTGAAAATAAAATACAGAAATGCAGATATTAACCATAGGTATTATTTCATACTTCAGAAAATAGTTTCCTAAATGCAAATCCTTTACTGATGGAAAAACATTCCACTTCAAGGTTAATTCAAAGAGATGTGTTGTCAAATATTTACAAACAAACATTAGTAAGGTTGCATATAGTGCACAGTGAGACTTTTGAGCTGATGCAACATTTCTTTTTATTTTATGCAAAATTACCGTATGCAACTTGGAATTGGACCATTCAAGTTGCTGATGATTTGGTTTGTTCCTTTATTACAATGTATAAATGTTTATAAAATGAATGTAATGTAATATTCACCTCAACTGATTTGCAGGAACTTAGCTTGTTTAAAGCGCGATTGGCAGCCATACATTTTTTTATACCACTTACCCACTGATCTGTGTTTATTATGTAGTCTACTACCTGACCCTGCATTACAAGCATTTCAATATAATAATAAATGTTTCTGCTGTAATAAATCTTATCTCAGTCAGCTTTGCTCATTCTAGTACATTGCTGGGGAGAATGAAGCTTTTTATCTTCCTTCCCACATTCCTGATCCTCAATGATTGGCTGATGGCAGTTCAGTGTGAAGCTGCTGTAAGATGATCTATGCTGTGCTCACACATGTTTACAAACCAAGCTAGATATGACAGTGCAGTTTCTAGGAGGAGAAAAGGAGTAAGGGAGGAAATTACATCAGGATTGGCTTCAGTCAGAGGCAGCAAAGATGGACAATGCCTGAAACAGTTTTCTCTCTATTTACTATATAAAATTCACTGAAATAAAAATGTGGACAGTACAATACATATATTATGGAAGTAGAACAAGTATTTACTGTATTTACTTATATATGTGTTTGCTTGTTTGTTTTTCCCTCGATAGTATGGCTGTGATGCTTTAAGGGGGAGTGGGTAAGTTATATGAACTTTTAATCGCTAATTCTTATTACGTATTATACCTGGAACAATTCCTATTTATGGTTTAGCACACTCCAGGTGCTCTTTAATGATAAACTATTAATATACTCACCTTTTTTTTTGAGGATCACCAGCACAACACAAAGAATAATCAATATGAGCAGTATAACAAATCCAACAATAATCTTCCACACTTCTGCAAAAACGAAAAAAAAAATGGAATTAGAATATTTCCAATATTTCATGCAAATTTGCTACTCAGTCTATACCAGGTAAATATCCCAAGTACGTTTTTAGAGACAGATAATGCCTATGAGCCTTTTTGCAGACCCAGAATGCTGGTCATGTGTCCTGGGTGCCTGGTTCCAAAACACCTTTAGAAGATCAGCTCCCTGGAAGTCATCTACAGTACGTGAGAGCTCCACAACCCTGTACTCAAGGCCCATCAACAGTACATGTTTTGCAGGAAATCACAAACATGCACAGGTGAGGTAGGTGAGGTAATTAGTGTCTCAGAGCTAAATAACTACCCCTGTGGATTTCCACAAAACATGCACTGTTCTTGGGCCTTGAGGACAGGGTTGGGGAACACTGATCTACTTGACCTCCTCCTGCCTTGTGTGGTGCACTTTAACTACACCTTTTTTGGTTGTTCTAAAAAAGGTGAGTGGAGGAAAAGTTATCTACATCTCATTTCTCTGCTCAGTATAACTCTAGAGAGGGGTAGCGGGGTTACTAAGTTAGTTTATTGCAGTTCAATCATTTGCACACCCCTGGAGTGAACAGTAACATTTCCTATAACAATATGTGCCACTTAGCAGCAGTGGTCCTCCTGCTCTCCTTGCCTGCACTCTAATTTGGGTTAGTTAGAAATACTGATTTCTGATTCCGAGGAAATTCCAATTTCTGCCAATGCTGATTACCGAGTTCACAGATTTCCGATTTCCAATCTCTGCGGAGTCTCCTTTTGGTCATTTATTGCATTCTCAGATTGGCCAAATACTTCCGAGTTTACTCTGCAGTCTCTGATTGGTCCAATGCATCCTAGTCCTGTGATTGGGTAAAATTATCAAGTTGCAGCAATGCACTAATTCTGCCAAAATCCGATTTTCATTTTCCGATCGGAAATGCAGAAATTTCAATTGTGCCAAACCCAAATGAGCATCCTTAAAGAGAATCTGTATTGTTAAATCACACAAAAGTAAACATACCAGTGCGTTAGGGGACATCTCATATTACCCTCTGTCACAATTTCGCCGCTCCCCGCCGCATTCTGGCCTGTGGTTTACCATATGACTTAGAAATGAGATAAAAGAGTGACTCTCAAACTCAAATGAGTTAACGCCATAAAGAGCTATGTCCAGTCATAAAAAGTATTTTCCACTTCTAAGATTTACCACCAAATACACAGGTACAGTATATCTGCAGAGCTAATCTAAATGTGGATAGTAGAGTTGGGCCGAACGGTTCGCCTGCGAACGGTTCCATGCGAACTTCAGTGGTTCGCGTTCGCGTCCCGCAGGCGAACCTTTGCGGAAGTTCGGTTCGCCCCATAATGCACATGGAGGGTCAACTTTGACCCTCTACATCACAGTCAGCAGGCCCAGTGTAGCCAATTAGGCTACACTAGCCCCTGGAGCCCCACCCCCCCTTATATAAGGCAGGCAGCGGCGGCCATTACGGCCACTCGTGTGCCTGCATTAGTCAGAGTAGGGCGAGCTGCTGCAGACTGTCTCTCAGGGAAAGATTAGTTAGGCTTAGCTTGTTCCTGTCTGGCTGCATACCTGTTCTGTGAACCCACCACTGCATACCTGTACTGTGAACCCACCACTGCATACCTGTGCTGTGAACCCACCACTGCATACCTGTTCTGTTCAGTGGACCCGCCACTGTATACCTGTTCATTGAACCCACCACTGCATACCTGTGCTGTGAACCCACCACTGCATACCTGTGCTGTGAACCCACCACTGCATACCTGTTCTGTTCAGTGAACCCGCCACTGCATACCTGTTCTGTTTAGTGAACCGCCACTGTATACCTGTTCTGTTTAGTGAACCCGCCACTGCATACCTGTTCTGTTCAGTGGACCCACCGCATCAGTGCGCATACCTGTTCTGTTTAGTGAACCCGCCACTGCATACCTGTTCTGTTCAGTGAACCCACCGCATCAGTGCGCATACCTGTGCAGTTAAGTGAACCCGCCACTGCATACCTGTTCTGTTTAGTGAACCGCCACTGTATACCTGTTCTGTTTAGTGAACCCGCCACTGCATACCTGTTCTGTTCAGTGAACCCACCGCATCAGTGCGCATACCTGTGCAGTTAAGTGAACCCGCCACTGCATACCTGTTCTGTTCAGTGGACCCGCCACTGCATACCTGTTCTGTTTAGTGAACCGCCACTGTATACCTGTTCTGTTTAGTGAACCCGCCACTGCATACCTCTTCTGTTCAGTGGACCCACCACATCAGTGCGCATACCTGTTCTGTTTAGTGAACCCGCCACTGTATACCTGTTCTGTTTAGTGAACCCGCCACTGCATACCTGTTCTGTTCAGTGAACCCACCGCATCAGTGCGCATACCTGTGCAGTTAAGTGAACCCGCCACTGCATACCTGTTCTGTTCAGTGAACCCACCGCATCAGTGCGCATACCTGTGCAGTTAAGTGAACCCGCCACTGCATACCTGTTCTGTTCAGTGAACCCACCGCATCAGTGCGCATACCTGTGCAGTTAAGTGAACCCGCCACTGCATACCTGTTCTGTTCAGTGGACCCGCCACTGCATACCTGTTCTGTTTAGTGAACCGCCACTGTATACCTGTTCTGTTTAGTGAACCCGCCACTGCATACCTGTTCTGTTCAGTGAACCCACCGCATCAGTGCGCATACCTGTGCAGTTGTTCTGTTTAGTGAACCCGCCACTGCATACCTGTTCTGTTCAGTGAACCCACCGCATCAGTGCGCATACCTGTTCTGTTTAGTGAACCCGCCACTGCATACCTGTTCTGTTCAGTGAACCCACCGCATCAGTGCGCATACCTGTGCAGTTAAGTGAACCCGCCACTGCATACCTGTTCTGTTCAGTGAACCCACCGCATCAGTGCGCATACCTGTGCAGTTAAGTGAACCCGCCACTGCATACCTGTTCTGTTCAGTGGACCCGCCACTGCATACCTGTTCTGTTTAGTGAACCGCCACTGTATACCTGTTCTGTTTAGTGAACCCACCGCATCAGTGCGCATACCTGTGCAGTTAAGTGAACCCGCCACTGCATACCTGTTCTGTTCAGTGGACCCGCCACTGCATACCTGTTCTGTTTAGTGAACCGCCACTGTATACCTGTTCTGTTTAGTGAACCCGCCACTGCATACCTGTTCTGTTCAGTGAACCCACCGCATCAGTGCGCATACCTGTGCAGTTAAGTGAACCCACCTACCTACGTGAGTGCATGCAGTGTGATATACCACTCCGTGCATACCCGATATGGACAAAACAGGTAGAGGAAGAGGTAGTGGCAGAGCCAGAGGAAGGCCACCCGGCAGGTCTGCGCGAGGTCGTGTAAATGTAATTTCGTGTGGACCTGGCCCACAGTACAGTGCTCGGAAGAAGGCACGTCCCATCACCTCCCAAGATTGTCAGGACGTGGTTGAGTATTTAGCGACACAGAACACCTCATCTTGCTCAGCCACCAGTGCTACTACTAGCACCACTTCCGCTGCATTTGACACTTCGCAAGAATTATTTAGTGGTGAAATCACTGATGCACAGCCATTGTTGTTACAGCCAGATGAATTTTCACCAGCTCATATGTCTGAGTTACGCGGCAACATTATGGATGTAACGTGTAAGGAGGATGAAGGACCTACTGATGTTGGTGCATGTTTGGATTTGTCTGAGGCAAGCGAAGCTGGGCAGGATGATTACGATGATGACGATGATAGGGATCCTCTGTATGTACCCAATAGAGGAGATGAAGAGGGGGACAGTTCAGAGGGGGAGTCAGAGAGTAGGAGGAGGAGAGAAGTTGCTGAAAGAAGCTGGGGCAGCTCTTCGTCAGAAACAGCTGGTGGCAGTGTCCGGCACCATGTATTGCCACCTATGTACAGCCAGCCAACTTGCCCTTCAGCATCAGCTGCTGAGGTCCCCATAGTGCCCACATCCCAGGGTGGCTCAGCGGTGTGGAAATTTTTTAATGTGTGTGCCTCAGATCGGACCAAAGCCATCTGTTCGCTCTGCCAACAAAAATTGAGCCGTGGAAAGGCCAACACTCACGTAGGGACAAGTGCCTTACGAAGGCACCTGGAGAAAAGGCACAAACAGCAATGGGATGGCCACCTGAGCAAAAGCAGCAGCAGCACACAAAAGCAAAGCCACCCTCCTTCTCCTCTTCCTCCTCCATCAGGTGCATTATCTGCTTCTGCCGCTTTCTCCCTTCCACCTTCACAGGCACCCTCCTCCACTCCGCCTAAGCCCTTGAACGGTTCCTGCTCCTCTGCCCACAGCAGCAGTCAGGTGTCCGTGAAGGAAATGTTTGAGCGGAAGAAGCCAATTTCGGCCAGTCACCCCCTTGCCCGGCGTCTGACAGCTGGCGTGGCGGAACTGTTAGCTCGGCAGCTGTTACCATACCGGCTGATGGACTCTGAGGCCTTCCGTAAATTTGTGGCCATCGGAACACCGCAGTGGAAGATGCCAGGCCGCACTTATTTTTCGAGAAAGGCCATACCCCAACTGCACCGTGAAGTTGAGAGGCAAGTGGTGTCATCTCTTGCGAAGAGCGTTGGGTCAAGGGTACACCTGACCACGGATGCCTGGTCTGCCAAGCACGGGCAGGGCCGCTACATTACCTACACAGCCCATTGGGTGAACCTGGTGGTGAACGATGGCAAGCAGGGCGCAGCGGACCAAATTGTGACACCTCCACGGCTTGCAGGCAGGCCTCCTGCCACCTCCTCTCCTCCTGCTACATGCTCTTCGCTGTCCTCCTCCTCCTTGGTTGAGTGGCAGTTCTCCTCTCCAGCTACACAGCCCCAGCTCCGCAGGGCCTATGCTGCATGCCAGGTACGACGGTGTCACGCCATCTTAGACATGGCTTGTCTCAAAGCGGAGAGTCACACTGGAGCAGCTCTCCTGGCTGCTCTTAAGAAACAGGTGGATGAGTGGCTGACCCCGCACCACCTGGAGATAGGCAACGTGGTGTGCGACAACGGCAGCAATCTGCTTGCCGCTTTGCATATGGGGAAGCTGACACACATACCCTGCATGGCACATGTCATGAATCTAGTGGTTCAAAGATTTGTGGCAAAGTACCCTGGCTTAGCGAATGTCCTGAAGCAGGCCAGGAAGTTCTGTGGGCATTTGAGGCGGTCTTACACAGCCATGGCACGCTTTGCGGAAATTCAGCGCAAAAACAACATGCCGGTGAGACGCCTCATTTGCGATAGCCCGACTCGCTGGAACTCGACCCTGCTCATGTTCTCCCGCCTGCTAGAACAGAAGAAAGCCGTGACCCACTACCTCTACAACTACAGTAGAATGAAACAGTCTGGGAAGATGGGGATGTTCTGGCCCGACAACTGGACACTGATGGAGAATGCATGCAGGCTCATGCGGCCGTTTGAGGAGGTGACCAACCTGGTGAGCCGCAGTGAGGGCACCATCAGCGACCTAATTCCCTACGCTTACTTCTTGGAGCGTGCTGTGCGTAGAGTGGCGGATGAAGCTGTGAATGAGCGTGACCAGGAACCGTTACGGCAGGAACAGGCATGGGACCAATTTTCATCAGACCCAGCTGTTTCCTCAACACCTGCGGCAGCACAGAGGGGGGAGGAGGAGGAAGAAGAGAAGTCGTGTGCAGAAGACGAATCAGACTCAGAGGATGATGAGCAAGGTGTTTCTTTGGGGGAGGAGGAGGAGGAGGAGGAGGGGACAGCGGCAGGAGAACAACCTCAGCAGGCATCGCAAGGGGCTTGTGCTGCTCAACCTTCCCGTGGTATTGTTCGCGGCTGGGGGGAGGAGGTTGACTTACCTGACGTCACTGAGGAAGAGCAAGAGGAGATGGAGGGTACTGGATCCGACTTTGTGCAGATGTCGTCTTTTATGCTGTCCTGCCTGTTGAGGGACCCCCGTATAAAAAACCTCAAGGGGAATGAGCTGTACTGGGTGGCCACACTACTAGACCCTCGGTACAGGCACAAAGTGGCGGACCTGTTACCAACTCACCGGAAGGTGGAAAGGATGCAGCACATGCAGAACCAGCTGTCAACTATGCTTTACAATGCCTTTAAGGGTGATGTGACGGCACAACGCCAGCAAGGTACCACTGCCACTAATCCTCCTCCCGTGTCCACGCAGTCAAAGACAGGATGCTCCAGCGATCTCATGGTGATGTCGGACATGCGGACGTTCTTTAGTCCAACGCCTCGCCGTAGCCCTTCCGGATCCACCCTCCACCAACGCCTGGAACGGCAGGTAGCCGACTACCTGGCCTTAAGTGTGGATGTAGACACTGCTGTGAACAGCGATGAGGAACCCTTGAACTACTGGGTGCGCAGGCTTGACCTGTGGCCAGAGCTGTCCCAATTTGCCATCCAACTTCTCTCCTGCCCTGCCGCAAGCGTCCTCTCAGAAAGGACCTTCAGCGCAGCTGGAGGCATTGTCACAGAGAAGAGAAGTCGCCTAAGTCACAAAAGTGTTAAGTACCTCACCTTTATCAAAATGAATGAGGCATGGATCCCGGAGGGCTGCTGCCCGCCCCAAGACTAAGTCAGTCCCCGCACATACAGCATCTCTGCCTGCACGCCGTGTGACTGGCTGCCTGGCCTGCCCCAAGAAGACTAAGTCGCTCCCAGTCCCTCCACACAGCATGTCTGCCTGCAGGCCGCTTGACTACCTTCTCCGCCACCACCAACAGGGTCCGGGACTCCAGGCGGATTGCTGAATTTTTTAGGCCGCTGCTAGCAGCGGCCGCTGTAATAATTTTTCGGGTGCGTGTACATGACTGCCTAATTTTTCTGGCTGCACTGCGGGCAGCTGCAACAACAAAAGAAAAGGCATGTACATGCGCCCATTCCCCTTCGTGATCATTACCTTGCCGTGGTGAAGGGGCTTGCGTATCACAATGGAGCAATGACCGGCGCCTAGATGAGTGTCTCGGGGGGCACACCCACGATAATAAGGTCGTTGCCTCATTGTGGTCAGACCAAATTTGATCAGCTGGACAGTCACTGTTCTGTCATTCAGCTACATCAGCCAGGTGACCATATGGGCTGTAAAGCCACTAAAACCTGCACTCTCGCCATGGTGCGCACCAGTAAAGCACGGCCGTCACTACACAAACAGCTGTTTGCGGTGCGTTACACGATGAGTTTGGTGTGTCAGTGTGAAGCAGTACCTTAATTACACTACCTGATTGATGTATACACATGCAAGATGTTTGAAAGCACTTTAGGCCTGTCATTTAGCATTCAATGTGATTTCTGCCCTTAAAACGCTGCTTTGCGTCAAATCCAGATTTTTCCCGGGGACTTTTGGCATGTATCCCACTCCGCCATCCCCCCCTCCAGGTGTTAGACCCCTTGAAACATCTTTTCCATCACTTTTGTGGCCAGCATAATTATTTTTTTTTTTCAAAGTTCGCATCCCCATTGAAGTCTATTGCGGTTCGCGAACTTTAACGCGAACCGAACCTTTCGCGAAAGTTCGCGAACCCGGTTCGCGAACCGAAAATCGGAGGTTCGGCCCAACTCTAGTGGGTAGTTAGAACTTGTTTTGAAGACAGCAGATCTCAGCTGGACAAAACAGTTTGATTTGGTACTATTAAAGTTATTCAAGTCAAAATAAAAATTCACCTTAACTTACCTGCGGCTTCTTGCAGCCCGCTGGACTCATCCTCTGCCTGCACCGTCCTTCCAAGTTCCTTCATCAAGCAGCAGTGATCCACGCAAAGCTGGCCAGTCTCTGCCATTCTCAGACACCCTTGTGCATACGCAGTAGTGATGTTTGCGCACTTCACATGCGCAGAACGCTCCCATGCTGTGAGGAGGCATGTGGCTGGCCAGCTTTCTGGGGGTCGCCACTGCTTGCTGGAGGGACTTGGATGGTCGTCGTGGGCAAAATATGATTCTAGGGGGCTGCAAGAAGCACCAGATAAGTTAAGCTGATTTTTTTATTTTCACTTTAGATTTCCTTTCATTTAGGTAGGACAGAAAGTTGTTTGGCCAAAACATTTAAAAGAAATGTCATGTCTCGACTTAATAGAGAAAACAGCCCACAAGAACCAGGATCCAGTTGGTCTTCATCTTTATTAGAGATCACTTTGGTGAATGCTTCACAGCCCGTGGGGTGAAGGAGGTTTTAGCTAACATGTAGTTTAACAGGAGAAAGCAGGAAGTTGTGAATCAGGATGATACTACTTTATGGCTAATTTTTAAAGTACAAAAATGATACAGAGATTGTCTGTGATTTCCAGAAGTAGAGATTTGTAAAAGATTGTGGTGATCCCATCAGCTCCTGGTGGATTTGTTTCATGGCACTGTTGACTTCATTGGGGGTATTTGGGGAATAAATGGGATAGTCTTATAAGGGCATTTTGAATCATTGACAGAACAGAACAGGATTTTCTAAATGTTGGGAATTAGTATTGTGGTAGTAAAGCAAGGATTTTTTTTCAAGAAAGGTTTTGTTTAGATCAAGGTGTGATAGATGCTTTCTCATGAGGAGGGGAGAGGGGGGGAGGGGGAGTTTGATAGTGTTGGTTTTGGAGCTGAGTTTAAAGAAAGCTAGGACTTGCACTTGGTCTAAAATGACAATATACTTGATGTCTGTGATAACACTTCTTGAAATTAGTTATGTGTTGACAAAAAAGTGCATCCATTCTAGATAGTATCACGCTGGAGCGTGAACAGGTAGCATAGCTAGTACAATTCACTGCAGTGGTGAATCGGATTAGTCAGGTTCAGGCCGTAATCGTACACAAAGTCCGAGGTATCAAGGTATAGTGTAGCTAGGCAATATCGTAGTCAATAAACAGGCTGAGTCATACACATAAGTCAGATGTCAGTTGTATTGTAAGGATCAGGCAATAGCAAAGTCAGGGACAGGCAAGTCGAACACGTGTATCAGATGGCAGCGGCACAGAAGGAGCAGACAAGAGCGAGGTCAGGAGGCAAGCAAAAGGTCGGTACACAGATAAATATACAATAGATGTTACTTCAATAATATTATGAGAATATTACAAATATATTACAAGATATATAACTACAAAATACAAGACTGACTAACTAGAGTACATATATATAGCGCGTCTACACAATATATTAATGTAGCTCAATATAGCTAGCTAGACCAGGAACCAGCGAACTGATTAGTATCAAGGCCACTGAGCAACTGACTCACTTGGCCTAAAATACCCAAGAGGCAGAGCAGATCCAGCCCCTAGGATGACAGCCCCTCCTGTCAGACACGCCTCCTCAGCCTGTAAAGGCTGCTCTGCCCCACGCGCGCACGACAGGAGGAACTGCGCATGTGAAGCCCTTGCTGCACCGCCGGAGGGATGCTGGGGACACCTTCAGAAGACATCGGAGGGATGCCGGGGATGCCCTGAGAAGAAGCCGGAGCGAACGTCTCGCCACCGGAGACGCCGTGGGACCCGCCGCGGGACCCACCGGTGGAAGGTAAGAACGTTACATTACCCCCCCCTGAGGAGTGGTCTCCGAACACTTTCTTCCAGGTTTATCAGGGTATTTGAGATGACATTTTTTCACCAACTGATCAGCGGGAACTTGACGAGCGGGAACCCAGCATCTCTCCTCAGGACCATATCCCTTCCAATCCACCAAATACTGTAAAGAATTACGGACCTTTCAGGAGTCAAGAATTCTGTTCACTTCATACTCAGTTTCTCCATCAACCTCAACAGGAGGTGGAGGAGTAGAAGTAGACAGTATGTTAACAGCTGGATTTAGGAGGGAAACGTGAAATGAGTTACCTCCTTTAATGGACTGAGGCAAGGTCACTCCATACACAACATCATTAATTTTCTTTTGTATGGGGTAAGGAGTAGGACCGATAAATCTTGGTCCCAACTTAGCAGATAGTTGTCGCAAAGGAATGTTACTGGTGGAAACCCAGACAAGATCTCCAGAAGAGAACTCAAATTCAGGTGAACGCCGGGCATCAGCATAGAATTTCTGCCGAGAAACTGCGTCTCGTAAATTCTCCTGTACCTGAGGCCAGATACGTTTTACATGAGCACTCCATTCCTCTAAGGCCGAACAAAGAGAGGGTGAAGAAGGAAAACGAATTTAGGGTTCTGACCGGTAACAATTCAAAAAGGCGAAATTTTAGTGGAAGAGCTGGGAAGGTTATTAAATGCAAATTCAGCAAACAGGAGAAAGTCAAGCCATGATTCTTGACAATCTGAGACAAAACAACGTACAAATTGTTCTAAAGATTGGTTAGTTCTTTCAGTTTGCCCGTTAGTCTCTGGATGGTAACCAGAAGAGTATGACAAGGTAATTCCTAGATTAGCACTGAATTCATGCCAAAAGTGTGACACAAATTGAACTCCCCGGTCAGACACAATGTTGTCCGGAATTCCATGTAAACGAAATATGTGAACCACAAATAATTTAGCCAATTCTTTGGCAGAGGGTAAGCCAGAAAGAGGCACAAAATGAGCCATCTTGCTGAAATGGTCGATGACAACCCAGATGACCCTTTTTCCTCCCGAAGGAGGTAAATCTACCACAAAATAATTTAGCTAAATGGGACCGAGGTCTAGATGGGATGGGCAAGGGCATGAGATGACCTCGCGGAGCGATCCGAGAGACTTTATTCCTGGCACAGGTGGCACAGGCTGCCACAAAAGCCCTGCAATCCATCTTAAATACTTCAGCCTTCAGTCGTTTTCACTTTATGCATCCGGTCAATGTTCACCTCCCATTCATTAGCCTATAACTTTATCACAATGAACTGATCTATATCTTGTTTTTTCTGCCACAAATTAGGCTTTCTTTGGCTGGTACATTTTGCTAAGAGCCACTTAACTGTAAATGCATTTTAAAGCGGTATTGTCACCATAAAAATAAAATTTCAACAGCAACTGTTCTGATTGTATTAAGTGATAAAGATGCTAATCCTGCATTCAAATTTTTTATAAATATGTATTCAGTTATGTTGCAGCATAACGCTGCACTGGACCTATATTTCGCCGTCGCCGGGGACTATCATGCCGGGGCTCTCCTATCTGTAATTTATTCATTCATTTCCCCTCCTTCTAACCCACCCACCGCTCCCCTGCTTCCCACCCACATCTCTCCTCTTCCCTGGTTGGCTGACACCGCATGTGACGTCTATACTAGACGCCACAGGTGTCAACCACTGCTGTTGTGGGAAGAGGAGCTTTTCAGAGAGCCGCTGAGCAAGTCCGCCCGGAGTTCCTATCACCGCCGCTGCACCCGGAGCCCCTATCACTGCCGCTGCCGCCCGGAGCCTCCATTATCGCCGCTGCCGCCCGGAGCCTCCATCACCGCCGTTGCACCCGGAGCCCCTATCACCGCCGCTGCCGCCCGGAGCCTCCATTACCGCCGCTGCCGCCCGGAGCCTCCATCACCGCCGCTGCCGCCCGGAGCCTCCATCACCGCCGCTGCCACCGGGAGCCTCCATCACCGCCGCTGCCGCCCGAAGCCTCCATCACCGCTGCTGCCGCCCGGAGCCTCCGCCGCTGCCGCCCGGAGCCTCCGCCCGGAGGGGGGACCACTGCACTCCTCCTACTCCAGCTAGAGCTGCGGCAGCATAATGGGGGGGGGGAGAGACAGGAGACCACTGGCTACACTTATCCTCGGGGAGGGGGGGGGGGGGGCGACCACTGGCTACACTTATCTTGGGGGGGGGGGGCACGACGACGACCACTGGCTACACTTATCCTGGGGGGGGGGGACCACTGGCTACACTTATCCTGGGGGGGGGGGGGGGGGGAACCACTGGCTACCCTTATCCTGGGGGGGGCCACTGGCTACCCTTATCCTGGGGGGGGGGACCACTGGCTACACTTATCCTAGGGGGGGACCACTGGCTGCACTTATCCTGGGGGGGGGACCACTGGCTACACGTATCCTGGGGGGGACCACTGGCTACACTTATCCTGGGGAGGGGGGACCACTGGCTACACTTATCCTGGGGAGAGGGGACCACTGGCTACACTTATCCTGGGGAGGGGGGACCACTGGCTACACTTATCCTGGGGAGGGGGGACCACTGGCTACACTTATTCTGGGGAGGGGGGACCACTGGCTACACTTATCCTGGGGAGGGGGGGGGGACCACTGGCTACACTTATCCCGGGGGGAGGGGGGGACCACTAGCTACACTTATCCTGAGGGGGGGACCACTAGCTACACTTATCCTGGGGGGGGGGGGAACCACTGGCTACACTTATCCTGGGGGGGGGGGGAACCACTGGCTACACTTATCCTGGGGGGGGGACCACTGGCTACCCTTATCCTGGGGGGGGGGGACCACTGGCTACACTTATCCTGGGGGGGGGGACCACTGGCTACACTTATCCTGGGGGGGGGACCACTGGCTACACTTATCCGGGGGGGGGGGACCACTGGCTACACTTATCCTGGGGAGGGGGGACCACTGGCTACACTTATCCTGGGGAGGGGGGACCACTGGCTACACTTATCCTGGGGAGGGGGGACCACTGGCTACACTTATCCTGGGGAGGAGGGACCACTGGCTACACTTATCCTGGGGAGGGGGGACGGCCACTGGCTACACTTATCCTGGGGAGGGGGGACGGCCACTGGCTACACTTATCCTGGGGAGGGGGGACGGCCACTGGCTACACTTATCCTGGGGAGGGGGGACGGGCACTGGCTACACTTATCCTGGGGAGGGGGGACGGGCACTGGCTACACTTAGACTGGGGAGAACCACGGGGAGCAGAGGAGCCGCTGGAGAGAAGCCTGCGGGGCGCAGAGGAGCCACTGGAGGGAAGCCTGCGGGGAGCAGAGGAGCCGCTGGAGGGAAGCCTGCGGGGAGCAGAGGAGC